>NC_083765.1:43438083-43733083 GCF_963514075.1 Conger conger | reverse complement strand
AACCCTCAAATTCAGAAGAACGTCGTTTGCCCTTGGATAGGGGCGCGTTCGTCTTTAGCTGACCGGTAACACGTTCAACAAATATTTGGACAAGTGAGGGGCCGGGGTTCAAATCCCACCTGGACTCAGGCAATATCCCACAAAAAACACACATGCTCTCTTCCCTCCCTCTCCCTCCCTCTCACTCTCTCTCTCCCTCTCTCCCCTCTCTCCCTCTCTCTCTCCCTCTCTCCCCCTCTCTCCCTCTCTCTCTCCCTCTCTCCCCTCTCATCCCTCTCTCTCTCCCCTCTCTCCCCTCTCTCCCTCTCTCTCTCCCCCCTCTCTCCTCCCTCCCTCCCTCCCTCTCTCTCCTCCTCTCTCTCTCTCTCTCTCTCTCTCTCTCTCTCTCTCTCACTCTCCCTCTCTCCCTCTCACTCTCACTCTCACTCTCTCTCCTCTCTCTCTCTCTCTCTCTCTCTCTCTCTCTCTCTCACTCTTCTCTCTCTCTCTCTCTCTCTCTCCTCTCTCTCTCTCTCTCTCTCTCTCTCTCTCTCTCTCTCTCTCTCTCTCTCTCTCTCTCTCTCTCTCTCTCCTCTCACTCTCACTCTCACTCTCACTCTCACTCTCACTCTCACTCTCACTCTCACTCTCACCTCTCACTCTCACTCTCTCTCTCTCTCTCTCATCTCTCTCTCTCTCTCTCTCTCTCTCAGGATGCAGCCTCCCTGCGCTCTGAGCTGTCCCAGCGGGATGAGGAGGTGCAGCAGCTGGAGCGGCGGCTGGAGGAGGTGGAGCGGGGGCTGCAGGAGAAGGCGGGCCGGGTGGAGGAGCTCTCCCTGCAGGTGGAGGAGGCGCAGCGGGAGCGGGGGGAGGTGGAGCTGCAGCTGGGCCGTAGGCTGATGGACTGCCAGCAGGCCCTGTCCAAGCACGCCGCCCTGCCCCCGCAGGTCAAGGTGAGGCGCGGGGTCGGGCGACAGGCAAAATCCACTACGGCAAATCTGCCAGATTCTAATTCAGAATGCTTTATTCGCATGCAATAACTAAATACTGCCAAGGCAGGTAGAAGTCAGTGCTATAATGTGAATATAGGACAGTAAATATAAGTATGTGTATGTAATAATAATAATAATAATAATGAGGGAATCGCACAATAACAATGTTAAAAGTGAATGTACAGTAAAAGTGTCTCTGTCTTTAACGTTACCTGTATTGGATAGTTCGCTTTTATGGACCCTGGGTCCTGAGTTTTTCATCACAAAATGTGTAAGTTAAATTGGGGACATGTCGGGCTAGCTCACTCTCTGTTAGCTTAAACTTAAACACTTCGTCATATATTCATTTGCTTGCATAAATACATTTCGTATAATGAAAACGTGCCGATATAGCAAAAATATATTTTTTTAGTTCGTTTTGTATCACTACCAAGATAAAATATAACTTGCCTTGCTTAACTGGCTACTCTTGCTGAACGCTTACGACCGTGTCACTTCTCAGGGTTGGCTATGGCGGCAGGTGCTCCAGTTTCCATGTCTCACTCTGCTGATACTTATTAAAGTTTGTTCGAGCTCGTTCTTTTTCCACCTTTGTTCTCTCAAACTATAACTTCGTCATCCATATGTCTTCACTGCTAGCTACTAGCTTAGCTAACCAACCGTCACAGCTTTAACCAAAATGCCAAGCAACTGCTATCAGCTGTCGTGAAACATGTAACGCAGTTGAAGTACATTCGTATTGATACCGATAAAATACCATTTTGGTATTTTTTTATTACACGATATGTATTCATGCATGCAAATAAACATAAGACGAAGTCTTTTAAGTTTGTTGATCGTGTCTTCTTAAGATGGCGATGTTATTTGGCTAGCAAAGCTAACGGCTAGCGGAGAGTGAGATACTGGAACACGTGGGAGTGCTTTAAACCGGCGTGTCGCTAATTTATTACATAATTTGTGTTGAGAACTCAGCGGACCTGGGTCTAAATAGACAAGCTATCCCTATGTGCACACAGTAATAAATATGTGTGCGTATATAATGTACATTCAGATGGAGGGATAGATGCATGTTTAATATTGCACTGTATATTACGGTACACATGGAGCTCTAACGTGGCCCTGTCCCGCAGTATGTGACCCGGACGGTGGAGGTGGAGTCGGCCCAGTCGCAGCAGGCCCTGTCGGAGGCGCAGGCCCGGAACCTGGCCCTGCAGGAGCAGCTGGGGCTGCAGAGGCAGCTCCTCCGCGAGCTGGAGCTGCAGCTGCACGATTCGCAGAGGACCTGCGGCCAGCTGCGCACGCAGGTACAGCCCCTGACCCGACCCCCACCACCTCCACCCCTAACCCAGGGACTGCCCTACCCCCACCGCCTCACCCCTAACCCAGGGACTGCCCTACCCCCACCGCCTCCACCCCTAACCCAGGGACTGCCCTACCCCTACCGCCTCCACCCCTAACCCAGAGACTGCCCTACCCCCACCGCCTCACCCCTAACCCAGGGACTGCCCTACCCCCACCGCCTCCACCCCTAACCCAGGGACTGCCCTACCACCACCCCTAACCCAGGGCTAGCCCTGACCCTGCTATCCCTAGCCTCCACCCCTAACCCAGGGCTAGCCCTGACCCTGCTATCCCTAGCCTCCACCCCTAACCCAGGGACTGCCCTGCTGCCACTACCTCCACCCCTACCATCAAGGTTAAGTCCTACCTCTGCAATCACCCCCCTTAAGGATAAGCCCCCCGCCCCCCCAATACCTTTGCCCCCAGCTAACCCTGCCCTTAACCGAGGGGAAGCCCCTGCCTCTACTACCCTCACCCATAACAAAGGCAAAAAGCCCTTCTCCTGACAGCCTCACCCCCACTACTCCCACCCCTAACTGAGGGGTAGCCCCAAACTACAACCCCCTGCGTTACATTACATTTTATTGAGCATACTTTTATCTAACAGTGCATATCAAGGTCATATAACAAACAACCTAACACACTAGATGAGGTGCAATTCATATAGGATTGGTTGTCAGGGCATGAACATTATGTCCAGTACACAAGGTAGAATAGGCTAATACAAACTACTATACCGAGACACTACAACTTAAGGATGCCCCCCCTCTTCTGACTTTAGTATTCCTGCCGGGATCCTGTAATTAGGCTATCAGTGTTATCGTTAGGGCATAACTGTTAATTAAATCTGGGCTGTGGCCATGAAACCAGCGCACTGGCTCTGTTCCAGATCAGATCAGAGCGCGAGAGAGAGAAAAGCGCTGCTTCGATTGGCCCGAACGTGTCACATGGGGCAGCTGAACCAGTCAGCAGAGCGCGTGGATAGTTCAGGGAGATATAGCGGGTTCCTTCTGAGTCAGCGGCAGCAGCGGACCCAGCCCTGCAATTGGGGGATCAGACGGATTACTGCGTGATTGAGCTGTCTACGGCAGAACAGGAAGTGCTTGTGCTACGGCGTGTCACTTTCCCTCGAGTAGTGATGAGGATGAGACTGCATCGTAATGGGTCGGGCTGCCAAGTGCGGTCAATCTTTCCTTTAGACCTGTCAGTCAAATGGTTGGGTCGGTTAGGTTCTTGCTCCCCCGTCCAATTTAGAACCAGCCTCCTGTATCATCCCATCGGAGGACTCCCACTCTCTCCGCTTTCTTTGCCAAACCCCCTCCTTCCCCTCCACTCGCCCATGCGGACCCCCCTTCCCCCAGGAGGCTAACCGCTCTCTCCCCTTGTGTTCCAGCTGGGCACGGACAGGACCCGCATCTGCGGCCTGCTCTCCGAGGCCGTTGGCAGGGGCAACGGAGAGGTCATTCGTAGGTTGTCCAAGGTTGGACTTCTGTTTGGTTGTTTGGACGAGGTCATGTAGAAAATGGGGGTGAAGGTTACAGTGATGAGGGCTGGAATACGTTAGTAGTGACTTGGAAAGCCTTTTAATATGCTAAGCTTTTAACATAACAAAAAGGGTTACCTCTTCTCTGAGTTATTACCTCATGTTTGACCACTGAAGCAGTTTTTTTTTTTTTTTAGCACCCCTTATTTCTCATTGAGTCTGGTCAGTCGATGTATGGCCCTGCAGTAGTATTTCCTGTGTCCCTCGGTGGTACTTCCTGTGTCCGACCCCCATCCTTGTTCAGTGGTGCTGTACCAGGCCTGAACCCTCCCCTCTCCCTGCGTGTTGTTGCAGACGTAGGTGGCAGCATATGTCTTAGCGCTGACCCTGCTTTAGTGTGTGTTGCCAACACATAATGGTTGTGGTTAGGATAGGAGCAGGGCTAGCTGATCCTGGATCAGTGCGTAGTAGCGCAGTCTCATTGGAACATACCATAGAGCCAGACTTCCTCGTCCCTTCCCGCTCACTCGCCTCGCCTCAGCTCTGCACTGCACTAAGCATAGCTGCTACACGTTAGCCTCAGTGTGCCACTCTGACTAACTCAACCCAGGGGTGGTAACCAGCCCTGATCCTGGAGATCAGCCTTTCGCATTTCACTTCAACTCTAATTTGGCCCATCTGATTCTGCTAGTTCTAGCAGAACAAGAACTCTGCTCTAGAGCAGTCGTCTGGCAGGGTTGCCACTAGATCCCGCCCTGGGTGTGTCGAAGTGTCCCTGACACCTAATCCCCAATTGCTCTTGACAAGCTGGTTGGTGCCTTGCATGGCAGCCAATCATGGTTGGTGTGTGTGAATGAGAAGCATCAATTGTACAGCGCTTTGGATAAAGGCGTTATAGAAATGCCATCCGTTTACCATTTAACTGTTTGAATGAGGTGTGCTTTGTTAGGGTTGGAGTGAAAGCCTCCCTAGGATGGTAGATCTCTTGGTTACTCCTGACTTGATCTAATGTAGCATAGCGTATTTGCTCATCAGGGTCAGTATCTGTGTAGTGTACATCTGCACAGCGACCTGTGAGCTGTTCTGGCCTTAATGCTGCTGGTGCAGAGGCTGAGGTGAGGGGGATTTTTTGGGAGGGGACCTGACCTCGTGCCCCACCCCGCTGCAGATCCTGACGTACGAGGGGGAGGTGGAGCGGGTGCAGGGGCAGCTGGAGGCCGAGATGCAGACCCTGGAGGAGGAGAAGAACAGGGTGATCGAGGAGGCCTTCATCAGGGCCGAGAGCGAGATGAAGGCTGTGCACGAGAACCTGGCCGGTGAGTCTGTCTGTCTGTCTGTCCTCTCGTCTGGCTGTCTGTCCTCCTGTCTGTCCTCCCATCTGTCTGTCTGTCCTCTCTGTCTCCCGTCTGTACAGACGGTATGTCTGCATGTGCAAGTGTATGCATGTCTCCTATATGTCATATGTTAACACCTTATATCCTTGTTGCCTGAAAAAGGCAGCTTTTCAGGAAATTACTAAACTTAAGTAAAAAAAAATGTTTTAATTTAAAAAAAAAAAATCTTTTGAATAAACTTCATTAGCTACTGAGCCAATAAGCACTGACCGCTGATGTGAGCCTTCCTGATGGAGACACAATTTTTAGGATTGTGTGCATGTGTACGTTACTGTGTGCGTACTCGCCTATTAACGTGGTAGCGCGCGCCTGCCGTCTCACCACCGTGATGTCACTTCCTCTGCGCAGGTGTGCGGATGAACCTGCTGACCCTGCAGCCAGCCCTGCGCACGCTCACCTGCGACTACAACTGCCTGAAGCGGCAGGTGCAGGACTTCCCCGTCATGCTGGAGAAGGCCATCACTGACGCCAAGCAGGAGGTGAGCCTGGGCTGGTTACCATGGCAACCACAGAGCGTCGACATGGAAACCAGACTGTACGTTCAGTCCTCACTGCACCCTTATTGTAGGGCTCGGTTCCTCAAATCACGGTCCTCCAAGGCCGAGAACCTCGTGTTTTCCACCCTCCCTATACCTGGTGGGAGTTAGGCGTGACTCTGGCCAATCGGTAGCACTGATTGTTCAGTGTCCCAGGGTTAAAACTGGTCCCTGATCAGAGGGGATGAGTGCAGCACTACTGGTGCTGAGGGCTGGATTTGAGTACCCCTGCTGTAGACAGGACACTGTATGGACTGACCTCCTGACCCTTGACCTTTGCCCCCTGCTCACAGATCTGCCAGGTGATCGCTGAGGTGAGCAACGCCAACCAGGAGCTGCTGCGCAAGTACAAGCGGGAGATGAACCTGCGCAAGAAATGCCACAATGAGCTGGTGCGCCTCAGAGGTGAGGGTCGCCATGGCAACCGTGACCTCACCATCCTGTCTGGAATCTGCTCTGGACACGAAACGCTCACCTCTCCCCCTCTCTCCCCTCTCTCTCCCTCTCTCTCCCCCTCTCTCCCCCTCTCTCTACCTCTCTCTCTACCTCTCTCCCTCTCTCTCTATCTTTCTCTCTCCCCCTCTCTCTACCTCTCTCTCTCTCTTTATCCCTCAGGGAATATCCGTGTGTTCTGCCGGGTTCGGCCTGTCGGCCAGGAGGAGCTGAATGCCTCCGATGCCAAGAACATGGTGACCTTTGACCCTGACGATGACGCGGTCCTCCACCTGGCCAACAAAGGGAAGGTGATGTCCTTCGAGCTGGACAAGGTGTTCCCTCCTCAGGCCTCGCAGGAAGAGGTGAGCCCTCGGTGAGAAGCTGGAGTTAGAGTTTCATTACCAAGGGAAACGGGGAAATGACCCTCCAGCATTCTCCTTTATGATTGGACAGGTCTTCCAGGAAGTGCAGTCCCTCATCATTTCCTGTATCGATGGCTTCAACGTGTGCATCTTCGCCTATGGGCAGACTGGTTCAGGGAAGACGTACACCATGGAGGTAGTTCACTCTTTCAGTCAACTTTTACTCTTCCCTCATCCATCCCGTATTTCATAATTATTGTTTTTTTCTTTTTTGCGGGGTAATCATTTCAGAAAGCAGAAAGGCAGGCAGGGTCTGCACATCTGAGGAAGTTCTACAGGCATGAATTGATGCAGTGAAAAGTGCTGGATTAGACTTAATTACTATGTGCAGGCATTTCGGTTTTCTCTAATTTCAGTACTTCAGCCCTGCTGTAGGATAGTTGTCATTTTTACAGAGACCGTTATTACCGTTATTGCTGTGGAATGCCCTTCAGCACTGTGCGTGCGTGGATTTGTCGATAGATGGATCTATCTATTGCGCTTGCTTTGAGGGGAAACTCACCTCAACCCCCAGCAATGTGTAGCACCCATCTGGGTGATGCACGGCTACCATTTTGCAGCAGAACCCTCACCACACACCACGTCTTTTCTCTCTCTCCCGCTCTCTCTCTCCCGCTCTCTCTCTCCCTCTTTGTCTCTCTCTCTCTCTTTCTCTCTGTCTCTCTCTTCCTCTGAGAGGCAATTGAATCAGGGGATGATTAGGTGGCAGGTTGGGGATTTAGCCAGGACCCCGGGGAACTCCCACTGTTTCATGTTGATTGTTTTTCTCCACCCTTCTGTCTCAGGGCGTGCCGGAGAACCCCGGCATTAACCAGCGCGCGCTGAAGCTGCTGTTCGCCGAGGTGACTGAGAAGGCGCCGGACTGGGACTTCCACATCACCGTCAGCATGGTGGAGATCTACAACGAGACGCTCCGGTGAGGGGGTGCACCTGAGCTCACTTCCTCTTCCTGTCGTCGAGCTGTATCAGCCTGCTATTGGATACAACACGATCACATGCTAGTGCACAGTGAAAGTTGCTTTTGCTCTTGCCTGCGCAGTTTATTGGTATGTTATTTAACTTGGTAGCCACTAGCCTGTGAGCTTGTAGGTATGAGGCTACTCTGATAGCAAGAAATTCCGGCCTGGCTGTGCTGAAGTCAGGCCAGAATCTGCTAAGATCTGGCCCGGACTCCCTTACATTCTTGGTACCGAACTAACCAGCTAGCGAGCTAGCTAGCAGTTGTGAATTACACAGATATCTTTAGCTAGAAGGGTGGATGCACTTCTAAACATAGCGAAGTGATTAATAATACTGGATGACCTGACCCTGTCTGTCTAGGGGTCACACAGGGTTCACCGCAGAATGCTCATTTCCTCTGTTCTGATTGGCTCAGAACCTAAACCAGCTGCAGAAAAGCCGATTTCTGAAAGACATTTTTTGTCGTCTTTTCTCTGATGAGCACAAATGCGTACTGATTGATCGCCAGGGCAACCCAAATTATCTTGTCCTGAGAGCAGGATAACTCAGAAGAACATGGTGTAATTAATTGCTTGCCAGAAGTCATTAGCAGATAACATGGTGAAACAAGCCCTCTGTGATGAATGAACACAGTTGGCTCTTAAATTGCAGTATTTTCTCGTCTCTGGAAATAGCAGTTGGTCACTGGACGTTTTGTCAATCGGACTTTGAGCTATTATGGGCCACATTGGGCAGATTTATTAGGGTCAAAGGGAACGATTTGCTGGAATTATAGGAGCTTTGATTGGGGCTCTGTGAAAGAGGGGCATTGTGGGAAGGCTGTTACAGACAGAGTCTTGTACAGCTGGGGGCAGGAATGTCAGAAACCGCCGTTTTGTGTTCGCCCTCCATCTGTCAGTGCCTTCATATAACTGCATTCCAACTTCAGTACAGAACTGTGTGTGTGTGTGTGTGTGTGTGTGTGTGTGTGTGTGTGTGTGTGTGTGTGTGTGTGTGTGTGTGTGTGTGTGTGTGTGTGTGTGTGTGTGTGTGTGTGTGTGTGTGTGTATGAGTATATGCTTGTGCCCGTGTATGCGTCTGTGTGTATGTTCGTGTTTAGGGGCAGCCCATCTGTTCAAAGTGGATTATATTTGATGTCCATCTGGCCAGCTTGATTGTGTATAAGTGCACTCATCTCAGAGGAACACAAACACAGCCTCCATTAGCAGCTCGGTAGTGTAGCCACAGAGCACTAGATCCAGCAGGGACCAGGAGACCCAACACAAACAGCTGCCCCAAGCTCCTCATCCCTCTAAAGGGCCCAGCTTCTTTAGACAGACCTGGGAACATCAGATACACAGGGAGCTACACCAGCACAGCTAAACATGTCTGTATGGTTAAAAACCTCTCTCTGCACACAGTTTAAAAACCTCTCTGTGTGCAGTAATATCTGCATGTACAGTTAAATCATCTGTGTACACAGTTAAATTAATTCCTGGAGGGCTGTAGCCATTTCTATGCAGCCTTCCACTCTTGTTGTAATTAGTACAGTAGTTTGTGGTCTGACATTTTGACTACATTTATTGATTATCTCATGAGTGGTTGGCATGAAATCCAGAGGGTGAGATTGTGTAATTCCTGCACAGGAACCAATGTTGTAGTGTGATGTTTCCCCTCAGGAACCTTCTCGGAGACAACCCCAGTGAGAAGCTGGACATTAAGATGTGTCCGGATGGGAGCGGGCAGCTCTACGTGCCAGGACTGACGGAGTTTGCTGTGCAGAGCGTGGAGGACATAAACAAGGTGAGTCCACCCCCACAGACAGACACAAACTGGCAGAGAGACAGATCTGTGCGTCATGCGTTCTGTGTTACACTGATGAGTGGAATGAGCCTGCACTGAATTACACGGCTAAACTAATCTTCCTCTTTTTTTAGAGCAGTAACATAATAGTATGTGTGTGAGTGCATGTGTTCTAATGTGCTCTTTGGATCCATTATACATACCTGAGGCTCCACACATACAAGTGCATTCAAGTGTAATATTTGGCAGTCTTGGTGAACTAATTGCCTGTCACCCAATCAGAAACCACCAGGCTTTAAGTACTGTAATTTAGTACTCATTACCTATAACATGTTGATCACATTTGCTTTACAGGATTTGTGCAGCAACTGTACTGTTGGCTGTTTCTGACCTTTGACCTCTGACCCTGATGTAGGTGTTTGACTTGGGTCATGTGAACCGGGCGACCGCCTGCACCAACCTGAACGAGCACAGCTCACGCTCCCACGCCCTCCTCATCGTCACTGTCTCCGGGTTCAACTCCTCCACGGGCCACCGTACCTCAGGTCAGAGGACTGGAGAGACGCGCACACACACACACACACACACACACACACACACACTCTTACACACAAATTAACAGGTTACATTTTTATGCAGTCCGTGTTTGCTGAAGTGATTAAATATGAATGCTTTTAAAGTTAAATACAAACCCACAGCCTTTCAGTTATAGGCCCAGTTCCCTAACTGTAATACTGCAGCCAGTGCCACCCTGCCACTCAAATGAAAGATGCTTTGGTTTAGCATGCTAAGTCTTACACCGGGCCTTACACCCTGTTGTACAGTCACATGACATACATAAAATGGATGCGGGAGTCCCTGTCTGTCTGTACAACTGTACAAGCATCTAAAGGACATCACACTCCCTCATGTGAAAGGCATTAGCATGGCGTGCCCTTGGAGGCTAATGTCTTTAGCAGCTGGAAATTACAGACAGTCCACGTGAAACAAGTGGAGAATCTGCGTAACTATGCAACACGCCTGTACAACGTCGGTCTTGGAGAGCTGCTGTGTACAGTATGATGACTTTCACTGTCTTCAGCACTTAAGTGCTTAATTTAAGTCACTGATTGGATAAAGAGTCTTGGCTCCAATGGCTAAATTGGTTGTTGATTGAAAGAGCACCAGGAAAATCACAGTGGCCCTCCAGGACTGGAGTTAAAACCGCAGACACTGCGGCCCTCCAGGACTGGGGTTAAACCCGCAGACACTGCGGCCCTCCAGGACTGGAGTTAAACCCGCAGACACTGCGGCCCTCCAGGACTGGAGTTAAACCCGCAGACACTGCGGCCCTCCAGGACTGGAGTTAAACCCGCAGACACTGCGGCCCTCCAGGACTGGAGTTAAACCCGCAGACACTGCGGCCTTCCAGGACACTTCGACACACCCAGGGCAGGATCGAACCGGCAACCCTCCGATTGCCAGACGACTGCTCTTTCCGCCTGAGCTAATGTCGCCCCATAAATTGTGTACAGGATATCCTTGCTGCAGTTGTAAGTTAAAGATCACCCTCCCCCACAGGTAAGCTGAACCTGGTGGACCTGGCGGGTTCCGAGCGCATCGCCAAGTCGGGTGCGGAGGGCAGCCGTCTGCGGGAGGCGCAGTGCATCAACAAGTCCCTGTCAGCCCTGGGGGACGTCATCCACGCCCTGCGCTCCAAGCAGCCCCACGTGCCCTTCCGCAACTCCCGCCTCACCTACCTGCTGCAGGACTCCCTCAACGGGGACAGCAAGACCCTGATGATGGTGCAGGTGAGGGGGGTGGAGCCTGCCAGGGGAGGGGGGTGCAGGGCTGGTGCCTGTAAGGGTTGGATGGGGGTTGGTGTATGCAATTTGGGGCATTGGGGGGGTTCCGTGGGATATAGGGCCCAGGGTTTGTGTTCATGAAGTTGGAATGCTGTTCCAGGATCTGGGTTCCCCTCTCTATAACTTAACCTTTTGTACTATGAGCCAAAAGGCCCAGTCTGCATCTCCGAATCAGTGTGCTGATCTAGAATAATCTCGCCTGCCCGTATCCTGTTCTTCGACCCATATGAGTGATACGCAAGACTGACTCAGGATCAGTCCTCATATGCTGGTACTGAGACATGACTATGAGCCCAGGAGCAGCAGTGTTAAGGTGAGGGGTTCTGTTTTGGGCCTGTTACCCAGCTGAATTAGCTGTGAGTTCCTGGCAGGTCGGACTGTAACCTGTAGCGGTATCAGGAAGCTGTAATGGTCTGTTTGGTGGAAGGTGATACCTCAGTGAGAGAGCCAGCCCTTGTTGATCTGACCTGAGCTGGACTGGAACAATGTGCCTGATTGTGTCCCTGTGAAGTCATGTGACTCCCCCCCTCCTCCCTCTCCATTGGCAGGTCTCCCCGATGGACAGCAACGTGAGCGAATCGGTGTGCTCCCTGAAGTTCGCCCAGCGCGTACGCAGTGTGGAACTGGGCCCCACCTCCCGAAAACAGGCCGAGAACTCCTCCACCTCGTCCTCGCCCACCCATGACAGCGTGGAGGTAAGCGCACCACCTGGTCGGCGCTCCAGGTCTGCCTGCCTTCAGGCTGTGCGTGGTTGCCAGGCGCAGGGCTGTTGGCCAGAAGCCTAATTTATACTTTGTCGCAGGATACTTTCCACAAGTGTTGCTCAACAAAGCTCGAGGTGTCACATGACGTTTGCCTTTCGCATTCTTCGCCAAAGGCCTGTGGGGGAGGTTCTGTTGTCTCTACGGCAACGAGATACCAAACTCCTGACCATTTGTTTCCATTCGTAAACTGTCCAATCACACCGCAGGACAAAATATGTAGAGGTGCGCGACATTGAGAGCGTTGTGCAACTCTTCTTTTCAGTGAAAATGTGTCATTATTATCGAGTGATACTTGTCAAGTGTCATACCGCAAAGTGTAAATTCGGGTCCGGCCCTCCAATAAGCCTCCGTGCTATGGGCTCAATATGACTCAATGACACACGCACACGCACACGCATGCACACGCACGCGGACACCTCTTTGAGACTCACAAAGGGAGACCTGAGTGTCGGCCTTTCATTTAGCCACCGCGCTGATCGGACCCGGTTTCATTCCTGTTGGAAATCCGGTGATTCTGTAATTAGTCTGAGCAAGCCTTGTCAGAAGCACATTCACTCCTTTAGTTTTGACTTGTATCTTTTGTTAGCAGTAAACAGTAACATCTCTGACCACATATTCATTCACAATGGACTCGGCATAGTGGTGGAGTGTCCCGAGAGGTGAACGTCAGAAATCAGCTCTCCCGCACTTGGACGCTGCAGAGGACGGGTGGGGTCAGAGGAGGAGGAGTTTAAATCCATTGTGCAGTCACTTCTCTTCTTCCTCTGTCTTGAAATGTAGAGGGAGGCCGCGGTGGCGCAACAGGCTAATATGCAGCGGACCTGCCAAAAGCCAAGTTTGGCCAGCTCACGTGGAGCAGCCAAATTGACTTGCCGCTCCAGAGGGAGTGTCTTGGCAGGGTTAGCTGATCGCCGCGCAATAAGAGTGCCTCGGACGCCTTGGAACCACGTACACGATTAGAGAGATGAGACGAAGGCGTGTCGCTCTTCTGTATCGAATCTAGTGTATCTTACACTAACTCAAATTAAATTAGAGGGGCGTACAATTGGCTAATAAATTGGGAGAAAAAGGGAAAAATCAGAAATAAAGTTATTTTAAAAATGCAGAGGGCATTTTTAAAAATACATTCTCTGCCTAAATAAATCAGTCAACCGTTTTAATGGTGTTGGATACCCGTGGCCATGCAGTTCTGCTCATTCGAAAATGACCTCTCGCCATCTGGAGAGTCTGGCCTCCCTGCCTTTCTCCATCTCTCTCCCTCTATCATTCTCTTGTTCTTTTACCTGTCTCTACCATTCTCACGTGTGTTCTCCATCTCTCTCCCTCTTCCTCTCTCTCTCTCTCTCTCTCTCTCTCTCTCTCTCTCTCTCTCTCTCTCTCTCTCACTCTCACTCTCACTCTCACTCTCACTCTCACTCTCACTCTCACTCTCACTCTCACTCTCACTCTCACTCTCACTCTCTCCCTCTCTCTCTCTCTCTCTCTCTCAGCTGGACTCTCCTCCGGTGACGCCCCTGCCCATCTCCCGCACCAGCAGTGTGGGCTCCACCCTGGCCGGGGGGAGCAAGACCCCGGGGGCCCGCAGGAGGTCTCAGACCCACCTCACGCAAGGTGGGTAAAACACACACACACACACACAAACACACACACACACACACACACACACACACACACACACACACACACACACACACACACACACACACACACACACACACACACACACATGCACAAGCACACACACTTATATACACTTATATAGATACGCACACAAATGCACGCGCACACACACACACTAGTTATATATACGCACATACACGCACACGCACGCACACACACACCCTGCTTAGTTGTCTCTCGGCAGTGCACTGACAGTAATTTCTCTAGAGAACACTTCTCTCTGGTGTCCTGAAGCACTGCATCACAGCAGCATTAGACTGTGTGTTTGTGCACGAGGGAGACAGGCCTGCTGACGAGCATTACTTACACCTCACGCTCTGGATTCAGAGATGACACGTTGGAGATTGAACAGCTTATAGTCCCTGTGTGTAAGGATTAGCCTTGCACTCTCTCTTGCTCACTTGCTCACTCTTGTTCTTTCGCTTTTTCTCTCATTTGCTCGGTCTCGTTCTTTTGCTAGCTCTCTCGTTCCTTCGCTAGCTCTCTCGTTCTTTTGCTAGCGCTCTCTCTCTCGTTCTTTTGCTAGCACTCTCTCATTCTTTTGCTAGCTCTCTCGTTCTTTTGCTAGCTCTCTTGTTCGCTCTCGTTCTTTAACCCGCTGTCTCGCTCACTCTCTCGTTCTCACACTTGTTCTCATTCTCTTGCTCTCTCACTCTTTCTCGTTCTCTCTCTTTCTCCCACTCTGAAGTGTGCTGTTCCTTCCGCTCCCTGGCCCGTTGTGATGGATACTCTGACTCTGGTTGACTTGCAGAGTGACTGGTAGTGCTGTAGTCTGCTGACAGGGTGGGGCACGGAGGGCAGGTAGGTGGGTTTTACTGGACGGCTCACAGCTTGGCATGGAAACCCCCCCCAGCCGCTCCGCATGGCATGGTGCCCACCGGTGTCATGGCAACGCCGCGCTCACCGATGCCCACCTGACTCTAACACCCCCGCCCCCCCCCCCCCCCCCCACCCCGATCAGCTTTGGTGCGTGTCAGTGTACGTGTTACAGTGTATGCGTGTCAGTGTACGTGTTAGTGTATGCGTGTCAGTGTACGTGTTACAGTGTGTGTGTGTCAGTGTACGTGTTACAGTGTGTGTGTGTGTCAGTGTACGTGTTACAGTGTATGCGTGTCAGTGTACGTGTTACAGTGTGTGTGTGTCAGTGTACGTGTTACAGTGTGTGTGTGTGTCAGTGTACGTGTTACAGTGTGTGTGTGTCTGTGTGCGCAGTCATCCCTCAGCTTCTGTTCTCTATCTCTGGGCTGCCACAGGCTGACCCATGGATGTGCACGCGTGTCTGAGAAACGCTATTTAACTTTCCTTTCTCTCCCCGTCTTTCAGGAAGGATGAAGCTGACTGCCTGATGGAGACTTCTGGAAAGAGCAGGACTCAGTAACGGACCATCACACGGGGAGAATGCTTTTTCTTTTCTTATTCCGATGACTTGGGAAGGGCGTCGAGAAGCACCCTGGTCCCCATGTTTGCGGAAGGCCAACAGAAGCTTGTATCACCATCTCGTTGGCCAGCGAACATGTTTTTTGCTGGTGGATAATATGACCCTTTCTTCAGTGTGGTGAGATGAACCCAACAAGATGAACTTAAACCGTGGGAAAATCCTGCACCGTCTCTTTAAGAAAAGCTCAGGTGGCTCCCGGTTGCCACGCCTCTCTGCTGACATCATCTCCCAGCACGGGGGAGGAGCCGAAACTACACCAATGAGTGATTCTTGTACAGTTTGGATAAGCGGTGGAGTCGCAGTAAAGACACAGCGCATTCCAGCGAGTCTGGAGAACAGGACAGACAGTTCCCCCCTGGCAATGTTCTCCTGGAGTCTTCCAACGACAGTATTTTGTTTATTAGAATTTTTTTTATTTTTTTTTTGCAAAATGCACTTTAGATGAAGCTGTTACCTTAAACGTGTTGTAATATTGTATAGCTTTTTCAGCTACAAATGTCCGTTAGCAGTATATTACATGCAACGATTTCTATATAGTTTTGATTTTGACAGTTGGAACCAACCCTGCACCAAATAAAGCACAGCAACGTGACTTTCCAGGACCTTTTATTTTTTTTAATGGTTTTATATACTAAATTAATTTTAGCAATAATGATGTGCGTCTTCTGTGCAGTGGAAACCTCTACAACCGTATTTGTTCTGCGCATGCGTTTTTGTTCCCATCATTTCCCCGTGAAGAATCTCTCATAAGCTAATAAATCGGCTGGTGAACTGGTGGATCTTTCCTACTGGCAGAGAACCGCAGGCGAGATCACAGCCTGCAGGGGGCGGTGGTGAGAGGATTAAACCTGCATCCTTCAGCTTCCGCCTATCAGCGCAAATAACAATGTTTTAAAGCAGCTAGCGGTGAGCTAGGTGCCTGTGGCATTGCAACAATGGCACCACCTAGAGGACTTCAGCTGCAGTGCTGCTTTGGGGGAGGGAGGGAGGGAGGGAGGGAGGGTGTTAATTATGGACTATTTGCTCATGCTTGCTTGAATTTCCTGAACGCTGCTGGTGTAGATTTCTACGCCGTAGTGTTTTTGTATATTCTTTTTAAATAAAGATAAAACGAACTGTCCATTTCTGTCCCGAGTCTGGGAAGATGTTCCGCTGCACGTGAGGGGAGGCTGTGACACAAGCATACAGGGCCAGAAGCAGACAGGCTACAGAACCTCTCTCAGGGTATTGTGTGGAGGAGTCACAAGTGTGGATCCTGGTCTCGCACGCTCACAAAAACGAGACTTGGGTCAGCAGCTCACATTCCAGGGCACGGTCTGATATTTCAGTTCCTGAAAAGTGATCTTTGTGAACCCAGCTGGAATGAAGCCTTGTTTCATGGAGTTTTCCCAAAAGTGCAGCTGCTCTTTGGTTTACTTCAGCTTGGTCTGAGCGGCCTTTTCGCTCTGTAATGTCTTTACTATGACAAGTGGGTAATAAGCAACATTCACAACAATGACACACGCTGTACCAATTCAAATACAAAGCAGCAGTTTCAGGTTTTATTGCAAGCTGCACTCCAGTGGTCATGTGTGAATACTACATGAGCAATAAAATAAACATCAGGCATTTTAACAGTCTACTGGTTCTAGGCACATTTTCACTTGTCAGTAGATCATGTTAAAGTACTTTCAGGCAAGAAAACAATTTATTTATTAATTTTTTCCTCAAGTTTTTTTTATTTGTAAAACTTGGGATGATTGTGATAGTACTCAAGTGTGTCTTGGGCAAGCACCTCAAACACCTCAAAGTGTATAAAAATGGAAAGGGAGTTGAAAAAAGACGCGCTATATTTTAATAACGTGAGGACGCCATGGTGATCAGGAAAGCGCATCGTTTGTCAGTTTTATTTTATGGAATGAACTAGAAGAGTAAATGCTCCTTGCCCACACCATGGTGTGAAAAACGCTATAGTAGTGTTCTAAAGGTCACGAGTGTGCACTAGGGATACGGATCGTGTTCTTCAGACGCCAAGATGCACAAGATCACCGATGCGTCTCATTCGCTGAACCCTGTCATCAGCCAGCCAATCAACAAGCCGAATAATAGAGCGGTGAGTCTGCGCAGTCAGCAGTCCGGACGGCGTCTCAGAGGAGATGAAGACTAGGCTGTGCGGACATGGGAAAGAGATTAAGGGACAGGCTCCGACTGCACAGACGGCAAGGAGTACGTCCAGTGTAGAGAAGCAGGCTGCACAGACGGCAGCGGTGACTCAGGGTGACAGACTCATCTGCGCAGACGGCAGCGGTGACTCAGGGTGACAGACTCATCTGCGCAGACGGCAGCGGTGACTCAGGGTGACAGACTCATCTGCGCAGACGGCAGCGGTGACTCAGGGTGACAGACTCATCTGCGCAGACGGCAGCGGTGACTCAGGGTGACAGACTCATCTGCGCAGACGGCAGCGGTGACTCAGGGTGACGGACTCGTCTGCGCAGACGGGAGTCACAGTAAATCCCAGAACAGGCCGTCTGCACAGACGGCAGTCGTGTTAAGGCCCAGAACAGGCAGTGTGCGCAGACGGCAGTCGTGTTAAGGCCCAGAAGAGGCCGTCTGCGCAGTCAGCCGTCCAGTGGAGCCATGAGCAGCTGCAGCTCCCTGAAGGCGCTGCCATGGCGACCCACCAGCCCCGCCTTGTTCTTCACCATGTTGCTCAGGTTCTTCAGCTGCTTGTAGCACATCTTACACTTCTGGTGCCTGATGGGATAGCAACACACAGAGACCAGCCACGTTAGGGAGCCACTGACAAACAGGGAGACGTTACACAGAATTTTTTAGCAAATATATACTTGCTTTCATAATGTATTTGGTATTTTTATCTGCACATTATCATCTGGTAGTTTCTGGGATATCGGAATTTACTGTTGTGCATTTGTTGCAATGGTGTCCTGATAATACAACAAAGAGCTTTGCTCTCAATTTGTCTCAACCTGGGTTTAAAAATATCCAACAGTCACTAAGCATTTCCATTTAGCACACACCATTCCCTCCACAGGGATTTTCCATTTACATTTCAGTTACAAACCCAGCCTGTTTTAAGTTTGAACTGCAAAATAAATAAAATAAAAACGTTTAAAATAAGTGAACTAAGATAATTCTAAGACACAGGACTGATGTTACAATAAGAAAAGATTAAGCATGTAACAATAAGAGAATTTTCATAAATGTGCGGAAAATGGAGTCTCACCTTTCCTCCCGCGTAATATCCACCCCAACAGAAGGGGGCGCTGTGAGCGTGTCGGAGATCAGGGGCCAGAAGCGCTTGAGGATGAGCTTGAGGGAGGTGCAGCCTGTCTGTACGTAGCTGCGGGAGGAGGTGAGTGTGCAACATTACAGTAAACAGTAACTCACAGTTGGACTAAGCAGGGGACAATCCCCCCCTGGAGCAATGTGGGGTGAAGGGCCTTGCTCAAGGGCCCAACCGCACAGACGGGCCCAGTGGAGTGCGACAGACAGACAGACAGACAGACAGACAGACAGACAGACAGACAGTGCCGCGTGGTACCGTCAGGAGTCTCCGCCCTCACCTCTCATACTTGCTCTGCAGGAGCACCTCGATCTGCGGCAAAATGGCCGTGCAGAGGTCCAGTTTCCATAGCGACCTGAGGAGACAACACTCGGGGTGAGTTTACCCGGAGACCCTAATGACATCACGAAGAGATGACATCACAGCGATCAAACGCACAGCGGGACGGACACTCACGGCTTCAGGTTGACGATGTTCAGGATGTCCACCACGATGGACGGGTCGTTGATGGACACAGCAGAGTCCAGAGAAGTCTGCAAAGAGAGAGACAGGACAGCTGAAAGCAGAGCGGCATCTACAGCAGCTCCAAGCTGTTAAAAACTCCACTCCACTAAATCTGTACCAGTTCATTGTGACAGAGCCCTTAGTGTCAATTCATACTTTTTTTCCTTTTTACTTATAGGACTACCAGGAACCATAGATGTCACTATGATGATCCACCTCAACTGAAAAATGAGGATAGACTTTAAACTGTAGCATAAAAAAAACTGTAAAACAGCTCCTGCAGACAGCTCTGCGACTGGCTGACAGCAGGCAGCTCTGCGACTGGCTGACAGCAGGCAGCTCTGCGACTGGCTGACAGCAGGCAGCTCTGCGACTGGCTGACAACAGGCAGCTCTGCGATTGGCTGACAGCAGGCAGCTCTGCGATAGGCTGTGCCCTTGCCTTGACATCCCCGCCCCGCCACACGGTCCTGACGGTGTCCAGGTTCTTGTGACGGCTGGACAGCATGACGCACATCGTGTCGTGGCCTTTCCTGATCTGGGACAGGGCGTCCTCATCGCTCAGGGACACCGGCTTGTTGTTCCTGGTGGGCTGGGTGGAGACGGCAAGGGAGCGTTTTAATCAGCCATTTTACACATGTCTAATGGAGGTACCTTCTATAAATCACAGACAGGGGCACAGACAGGGGCACAACAGATGTAGGCACAGACAGGGGCACAGGCAGATGTAGGCACAGACAGGGGCACAGACAGATGTAGGCACAGACAGGGGCACAGACAGATGTAGGCACAGACAGGGGCACAGACAGGGGCCCAGGCAGATGTAGGCACAGACAGGGGCACAGACAGATGTAGGCACAGACAGGGGCACAGGCAGATGTAGGCACAGATAGGGGCACAGGCAGATGTAGGCACAGACAGGGGCACAGACAGAGGCCCAGGCAGATGGGACGGACCGGGAGGAAGTCTCCCACGTTGAGGCCGATCGGCTCGTTGCGGGTGGAGAAGATGACGGCGGGTTCGGGGCGGCCCTGGAAGGGGCCGGGCCCTGGCGGCGACCGGGCAGCAGGGGGCGCCACCACCGGAGGCCGGGTCACCGGGGCAACCACAGGAAGGGGCCTCGTTACCGGGGCAACAACAGGAAGGGGCCGCGTTACCGGGGCAACAACAGGAAGGGGAGGGACCGCCGCCGTCACCACCGTGGACTCCGCCCGGACCAGGGGCGTGGACGAGGCGATGGGGGGGGCCTTCAGCTGTCAGGGCAGAAGTCACAGACAAACAGAAATGAGCAAGGAGGTTTTATTCACTCACTGCCAGGACCACTCTCTGTGGAGGCAATAACTCTGGGGCATTTTAAAGACCAGGTAGGTAAACTAAGCATTAGGTACACTTCAGTGGTTGAAAAAGGCAAGCATTGGCCTCGTCATTATGTCATGCTGTTATGTTAAAAACAAGAGCGTTAACCAGCCCATCTTACCTTCAGCATACAAAACCCAGAACCTACCACCTGTCTGTTGGGCATGGGGGTCATCATGTCCAGCGCTGGGTGGGGCTTCTCCACAAAGCTCTCTGAGATGGAAAAACATGGGGACAATCTGTCAGACCTGATGGCATGTCTTTCAAACAAGGTAACCATGACAATCACCACAAAAGGCCCTGCCAATATTTCTGTCAGTGGGGGGGGGGGGGGGGGGGATTTTTATTTCCTATAATCATTATTAAATCTCTGTGAAGGCCAACGTTACCATTTAAGGTCAGTTGCACAGTTAACTTTGTGATGCGACCATTTCCATCGATGTGAAATTGAGCGATTAAGTAAATATAGTAATAAAAATATATGTTATCACGGCTGAGACTTCCAAGACCTTGCCTGGCCACAAAACAGATCAAACCAAGTCTTCGGGGGAGGGGGGCACTCACCATCCTCAAGTGGAGCAGGGTAAGGCTCACTTTTCTTTGGGGGGGTACGAGCTGCAGGAGAGAATGGAGCACAGCTGACAAGCAGCACACCCTTTAAAAAAAAAAGCTGAGTTTTGCCATTCTACAATTTGGCCGGTTTCCCATAGAAATTGGCATATTCTATGACTTTGACAGTAACAAACCCTTCTAGCATCCTGTAGGTTTTCACTCTAAACCCTAACAGAGCACAAGTCACTCAAATGATCTCGTTGAGCTGCTAATCAGTCGAATCAGGTGCATCAAGATTAGGGTTGAAGTGAAAACCCACAGGCTGGTAGACCTCCAGGGTCAGGGTAAATAGACAGTGCGAGGACTGCGGCGGCCTACAGATGGCGTTCTTGGGCTGGAAGATCTCCTTGTAGTCCTCGGCGTTGCGGATTTCGGCGGTGGACTCCTTCTCGTCGCGCTCGTCCTCGCTGCTGGGGCTCCGCCTCTCCCCCTCGGGGCTGCGCCGGTCCGCCTCCGAGTTCTGCTTCACCCTGTGGGAGGGAGCGCCATTACCGCGACAACCGTCACTGCGCGGTTTCTGCGGCGACGCCCTCCCGCTCAGAACCGGACAATATTCAAATGCTGCTCGAAAGAAGGAGATGAGGGGAGAAGAGGAAACGGGCGAGGATAACGCCGGGGTGTCGAACCTCTGATTGGCGCAGGTGGTGAGCGGGCGATCGTAGTTGCGGCGGATCGTGGATCCTTTAGCCGCGGGCTCTGCGAGCGGCTTGTCGTCCTGGATCACCCCCTGGATCACCGAGCCAGACTTCTGCACCCGGGACAGGTCCACCACGTACGACGAGACGTTGGTCAGGTTATACGACGCTCCGATCTGAGAGAGAGGGATCATTTATCGTTCATTAAATTATCGCAGGTGAAATCACCTCCACAGCAAGTGCAGTGCTGCATACTGCGTGTGCATACTGCGTGTGCATACTGCGTGTGCATACTGCGTGTGTGTGTGTGTGTGTGTGGTGTGTGTGTGTGTGTGTGTGCGTACTGCGTGTGTATACTGCGTGTAGTGTATGTGTGTGCGTGTGTGCGTGTGTGTACTGTACGTGCATACTGCGTGTGGTGTGTGTGTGTGTGTGTGTGTGCGTGTGCGTGTGTGTGTACAGCATATGTGCACTGACTGTTCACACGACAGGACTCTCACCAGCTGGTTGTTGCAGAGGGTCAGGTCAGCCACCCTGCCCCAGCCCACTGCCACCACATCGAAACAGCGGTCAGGCTCCCAGCCGTACACCCGCAACGTGTCCTGAGACCCGCTGTACAGGCACCCCCCATCTGGACTGAAGCAGATGCACCTGAGACAGATAAAACACCTGTATTACACACACTCAACCCCACAGAGCTCCTGAGACAGATAAAACACCTGTATTACACACACTCAACCCCACAGAGCACCTGAGACAGATAAAACACCTGTATTACACACACTCAACCCCACAGAGCACCTGAGACAGATAAAACCTGTATTAAACACACTCAACCCCACAGAGCACCTGAGACAGATAAAACGCCTGTATTACACACACTCAACCCCACAGAGCACCTGAGACAGGTAAAACCTGTATTACACACACTCAACCCCACAGAGCACCTGAGACAGATAAAACACCTGTATTACACACACTCAACCCCATAGAGCACCTGAGACAGATAAAACGCCTGTATTACACACACTCAACCCCACAGAGCACCTGAGACAGATAAAACCTGTATTAAACACACTCAACCCCACAGAGCACCTGAGACAGATGAAACACTTGTATTACACACACTCAACCCCACAGAGCACCTGAGACAGATGAAACACTTGTATTACACACACTCAACCCCACAGAGCACCTGAGACAGATAAAACACCTGTATTACACACACTCAACCCCACAGAGCACCCCGAGACAGATGAAACACTTGTATTACACACACTCAACCCCACAGAGCACCTGAGACAGATGAAACACTTGTATTACACACACTCAACCCCACAGAGCACCTGAGACAGATAAAACACCTGTATCCTGTATATTTCTTATCACTCCTACGCTGATGACACCCAACTCTTCATTTCCTTCCCCCCCGACACCCAAATCACCACACGGATCTCTGCCTGCTTGGCTGATATCTCTGCGTGGATGACTTCCCATCACCTGAAGCTCAACCTTGCCAAAACTGAGCTTCTCTACATCCCTGCTAAGTCCTCTCCGTCAATCGACCTCTCATTGACTGTTGAGGACTTTGTAGTTTCCTCCTCCCGTACGGCAAAGAATCTTGGGGTGACTCTTGATAACTGCCTCACCCTGGCTCCACAAGTATCCTCCATTGCCAGAACCTGCAGGTTCTTTCTGTATAATATACGCCGTATCCGTCATCTCCTGACTGAGAAAGCCACCCAGCTCCTAGTCCAGGCGCTCGTCATTTCCCGCCTGGATTACTGCAACTCCCTCCTAGCCGGTCTCCCAGCGTGTGCCATCAAGCCCCTCCAGCTGGTCCAGAATGCTGCAGCCCGCCTGATCACCAATCAGCCCAGGTCGGCTCATGTCACCCCGCTTCTCATTGGCATCCACTGGCTTCCCATTGCCGCACGCATCCGTTTCAAGGCCCTAGTGTTGGAATTTCAGGCAGCTAAGGGGACTGCCCCACCTTACATACAATCCCTGATCACTCCCTACTCCCTAGCTAGACCACTCCGGTCTGCCAGCTCTGGTCGCCTTACGGTTCCCTCTCTACGTGCACCTGGCGGTCGAGCTGCACGTTCACGCCTGTTTTCCGTTCTGGTTCCTCAGTGGTGGAATGACCTGCCTACCACTGTCAGAACAGCAGAATCCCTCCCCCTATTTCGACGCAGACTCAAAACCCACCTTTTCAAACTCTACCTTAGTCCTCCCTCCTGACTTTCCCTGCCCCTCCTTTCTGATATCCCTATCTTTGTCTAACCCCCCCCCAAAAAAAAAAAAAAAAACACTTCTGATGACAACTATGTTTAGAACAGCGTTTCCTGTGTATTTTGCTAGTTTCTGGATGTGATGCTCTGACTTATGGTAGAACCTATGCACTTGTAAGTCGCTTTGGATTAAAAGCGTCTGCCAAATGACTAAAATGTAAATGTAAATGTATTACACACACTCAACCCCACAGAGCACCTGAGACAGATGAAACGCCTGTATTAAACACACTCAACCCCACAGAGCAACTGACACAGGTAAAACACCTGTATTAAGGTCTGTCTGTCTGTCTATTCCAATATACCAAGGCAATATTCTAGTTCAGGAGGTCTGCGAATAATTCATGTGCACATGTTGAGGAATGGGTGTGGTTATTAAAAATGGAGCATTCAAACAATTCACCACCATTCATCACCAGTGTTCGAGAAGACCGGCTGGTGTGTTTTTATTATCATTAAAAATTTACGAGAGAGGAGACATACCTGACGGCCCCCGACTGTCCCTCTGAAGAGCCGATCATTTTGAACTTCTCCAGGTCCCATAACTTGATGGTCCTATAGGGGAGAGGGTGATTATCCCACAGGGGCAGTCCAACAGAGACCATTCCACCTGCACACCATCAAGGTGAGGTCCTGCCCAAGCACGGTGCTAAAGAACTCATCATCTCTGTCTGTTTGACTGAACTCTCCTGTCACGTCCCGTCTTTAACTGCACCTGGCTCAGCGCAGACGCAGTCACCGCACGGACCTCAGGGGGCGCTAAACTTCTACAAGATTCCCAGGGCAATTCATTATTAGGCAATGATGTGCACATTTCAAAATCACAGGCGCTACACGTTAGTGGTGATTGAGGTGAGTTTCCCCCTCATCACTGGAAAGAGCTTAGAGGGGTTCGATAAAAGCAGAGGTATATATTTTATTTTCCAATAAAATATATACCTATGTTTTGAAGAAATCCCTGATGAAGCTTGCAGGGTTCAGTACCTCCAATCAGGTTAAGAACCACTGGCTTAGAGTGTCTAGAAAAGCACTATATAAACGCAATGATCTATCTATCTATCTATCTATCTATCTATCCATCCAACCAAAGAGAAATGCAAAGGGCCAATGAGGCTTTTTCAGCTTGCAGGGGCAATTTGTAGCATAGTGGTTAAGGTACAGGACTGGGACCCACAAGGTCAGTGGTTCTAATCCCGGTGTAGCCACAATAAGATCCGCACAGCTGTTGGGCCCTTAACCCTGCATTGCTCCAGGGAAGGATAGCCTCCTGCTTAGTCTAATCAACTGTACGTCACTCTGGATAAGAGCGTCTGCGCAGTGATGAGGGGGAAACTCACCATCGCTCTGGATAACAGCGTCTGCCAAATGTCATTGATGCAATGTAATGTAAAGCATACAGGAATGTAGAGGCCAGTTAAGTAGAAATGACACGGAGCGTCCCTCCCGAGGGGAACCCATCTAGATCTGAATTTGTCTCTGATCACAGGCCTCCGCTCTCCCGCCACCCACCGGTCTGAACTGCCCGAGGCCAGCAGGTACTCGTTGGGGTGAAACTGGATGATGTTGACGGCGCTGGAGTGAGCGGTGAACTCCGTGATCATCTTCCCAGCGGTCAGGTCCCAGAGCTACGGGGACAGACGCAGGCTCAGACAGAGGGCTCAGGGGCCTGCTCCAAACACTGCCACAATCACCTCACTACCAGATGTTTCAAAACATAGCTTGAGCTGGTCAAACCATGTTGAGAATGGAGCTGGTCTGAACTGGTCAACGAGCTTCCAGCCATTTCAAAACCTAGCTTGAGCTTGGTTGCATTAGCTTGTATAAGAGTATTTTGTAGTTCCACAACCAGCTGTATAGTAAACAGAATCGACCACAATCCCCACAATGCACTGCAGTCTCTCTCTCAGTTTAGTGCACGGAGCAATTTTGCTCTACATGCAGATGAGGCATTTTGGGACCACTCTGGCATTCTCTGCCACCACAAATAGTAAATCAGTAAATTAAGGACCGACTTTGAGATACATCTGATTTGCACATTAAGTTTATCTTACAAACAATTGTTTAATTGTTGACTCCAATTGTATACACTCTTTTGCAGAAACGGTCTGGAAATGAAATACATTTTTAAGGGAAAGCGGTGAAAATGAAGCAGATTAGAGGACAGTCTCACTGAGTCATGGTCGTTATTATCTCAGTACCTTTATGGTGCTGTCATCGCTGGCTGAAGCCAGCCACTTCCCGTCAGGGCTGAAGTCCAGACAGCGGACCGCTTGCGTATGTCCCTGAAACAACAGACAGGCAGGTACACTGACACACCCAAACACACACGCTCAGCATTACACACATACAACAACATTCAGACCAAGCCTTCACATTTTACTGAAGAGGAGGGGTGAGGGGGTTAATTAATTTAACTGAAATTCCATTAATTTAACTGAAATTTCATTCACGACGATGTAACAAAGGCGTGACACCCGGCTTCTATCAATACAACTCCAATTATGAAAGGACAGCCTTTTAAACTGAACAGACAGATCGAGTCCTGGTTGAGACAGAGGGGGACGACTATGCTACTCAGTTTAATCCCAGGCTAATCCTCCATCTCCACGGCGACGTGGCGTGCACTACGATTAGCACGGCAGATTCCAGACTCTGGAGTTAACAGGATAAACGGCGCAGACACACAGCACTGTGCCGTCTGGGCGCGCTCTGTGAAAGGTCACTGCCAATTCACCGCGGGTTCACCGGGGGCAGAGAGGAAAAGGAGCGCTGCTCTGACCAGCACTTAAAGGTACAACACGTCATTTCGGACTTCTAACGGTCAAGAGAGGAATTGCAGCAGCAAACACCCTCAAACCACAACACTGTTTATCCCTCCCCGAATATAAAGACGACAAACACAGGGTGAGTCAACATGTCAGTGAGCCTTTTACAATGATAGGAAGGGATATACAGTGGCCTTGTAACAATGTTTTAACACAGAAATCTTACCTATTGTACTATTAATTATAACTCCAGGAAGAGTTCCTACCTTATACGTGAACACGCAGCCTTTTCTTCTCACGTCCCAAAGCTGAAACAAACATCATTTTGCACGTCATTCATCCATTAGCCAATGTAATGCATTCGTGAATTTGACATCAAAAACCTGTCAACTCGTTTGCCCATATCTGGAGCTTTAGGTCAAGTGCATGTGCAGCATGAATAAACCAGTGTGCTGATATTTCTGCTTCAAATTGCCACCACACCAACAGGAACGATAGGTTTGCTTATCAAGTTAAAGACCCATGATCTTCAGCTCAAGATGGGGATAAGCGTTCTCCATGGCCCAAGCGGAGAGAACACGGGATCTCTCACCTTGATGTTTGTGTCCATGGAGCCCGAGGCCAGGTACTCGCCGAACGGGTGGAAGTCCAGACTGCAGATGTTTGCTTTGTGACCCATCAGCGTCCGCAGAACTAAGGAACGCAGAGCGATGCTCAGAACGCTTTCCCCACACAATTACGACATGCTCATTCCACTCCGGGACAGGATATCAGCCCATCCCACCAAACTTCCCTTTGCTCATTAGGTTTCTCATTGCCACAAGTTCTCATGAATCCATCCTCAGTCAGTCAGTCAGTCACTCAGTCAGTCAGTCACTCAGTCAGTCACTCACTCACTCACTCAGTCAGTCACTCAGTCACTCAGTCAGTCACTCAGTCAGTCAGTCAGTCAGTCAGTCAGTCAGTCACTCGCGCACTCTCACGCGCACTCTCACGCGCACTCTCACGCGCACTCTCACGCGCACTCTCACGCGCACTCTCACGCGCACTCTCACGCGCACTCTCACGCGCACTCTCACGCGCACTCTCACGCGCACTCTCACGCGCACTCTCACGCGCACTCTCACGCGCACTCACACGCGCACTCACACGCGCACTCACACGCGCACTCACACGCGCACTCACACGCGCACTCACACGCGCACTCACACGCACACTCACACGCACACTCACACGCACACTCACTTTTCGCAGCCTCCAGGTCCCAGACACGCAGCGATCCAGACTGCGATCCAGCGACCACCTGCTCCTCAGTGCTGCTGAACTGGATGTACTCCACCGGGGTGCTGTGCCCCGTCAGGCTCTGTCACAGTGAGGGGGAGGGAGGGACAGCAGTTCAGCCCCCAATCACAGCTCACCCCTCTTCTCCAGAACCAATCACACTTCACATGCATTCGCCACATTCAACATACATAAAGGACAGTCATAAAAGTGCCTGGATTCAAATACTTTTTCTGTGATCGATTAATCTTACCTGGTGCACTATTGAGCCAACTAAGAGGACTAGAAGGTTTGCGATATTTTATAGGTTCCAATACACCAGACAAGTGTAGGAAGGTATTTGAATCCAAGACAATTACGTATTTGACCAAAAAAGGATGGTGGTTCAAGCCCCGGTGTTGCCATGATAAGACCCACACAGCTGCTGGGCTGGGCCCTTGAGCAAGGCCCATATCCCCACACTGCTTTTGACCCCTGCTCAGTCGAACCAACTGTACGTTTTTTTTGGGGATAAAAGCGTCAGATAAGTAACAAGGTACCATGACGCAGTTGGGTTTGCTGACAGCCCAGATGTTGACCAGGCAGTCCTCCCCACCAGTGGCCAGCAGCCGGCCAGAGGTCTTCCCAAGAGCCAGGGAAGACACATTGCTGGTGTGGGCCACAATCTCCTCTGTGGAGAAACGGGAGAGAAATCAACAAAAATAAAGTGCATCACCCAAGCAACGACACATTTTCCTCCATAGCCTAACAAGCACCTTTGGCATTTCCACTGGAAACTCATTTCATCAGAAATTCAAGAGCAGGTAATGATGTTATGACTAGGGCCACCAGTTTGTCTCCACCGTGTATCAAGCAGGCATTTAAACGTGTATTTCAATGGCCATCCTCAAGGGGTATTTCTACAGAATGGTGCACACATAAAGAAATGTATTTTGAGAGGTGCAGACTTGCTGTGTATTAGTGACCAACGATTCAGCTAAATGCCTTCGGCAGGGTATCCTCAAGGGGTACCCATAGGCACTCCAATGACATGACACAGTTAAGTCATTATTCATACAATTCAGCTTCTAATTGAGACACTGAAAAACAATTAGTTGATTTAATATGGGGAGAGTCAGGAAGGAAAGTTAACACAGATGGAAGTCTGAATGCTATGGAAAGCATGTCTTTGAGCCAGTGGTCCACACTCCTGGTCCTGGAGAGCTGCAGGGTATGCTGGGGTCCTCACTCCTGGTCCTGGAGAGTTCCAGGGTGTGCTGGGGTCCTCACTCCTGGTCCTGGAGAGCTGCAGGGTGTGCTGAGGTCCTCACTCCTGGTCCTGGAGAGCTGCACAGTGTGCCGGGGCCCTCACTGCTGGTCCTGAAGAGCTGCAGGGTGTGCTGGGGGCCTCACTCCTGGTCCTGGAGAGCTGCAGGGTGTGCTGGGGTCCTCACTGCTGGTCCTGAAGAGCCACAGGGTGTGCTGGGGTCCTCACTCCTGGTCCTGGATAGCCACAGGGTTCCTGCTGGCTTTCCTTGTTGCTCTGCACTCGAGTGCACTGATCAGCTAAAGCAAGGTTAACTCAGGTCACTTGGTTTCTTGGATAGGAATTAGTCACTAGGAAAAAGCAAAACCAGCGGATTTTGTGCCTCTCCAGGACCAGAATTGAGCATCACTGCAGTAAAAATTATAAATGCATCCATATAGAGCAGGGGTGTTCAATCCTATCCAAAGAAGGCTGGATGGGTGTAGGTTTTTGCAGATTTTGTGACCTCTAGGTGGCAGAAAACTGAAATACCATGCGAGAAAACAAGGGAAGACAAACTGATGGCCATAGATATAACCCTTTACTGTTGCTTTCAAAGGACAGAGATACTCACGTAATCTCCAGGATGTTTTGGTTGTGTTGGCTGCGGCCATGTTGAAAATGAGCCTAATAAACCCAAAGAAAAACCATGTACACTTCGGGGATGTCCGATCACCAATCTACAGCTCTATATTAAAGCTTTATAAAGAGACTAGGGGTGTTGCGTTTAATGCACACATAAAAATGATTTGGCTAGCTGGCCCTCTTCATGTTCTTCCTAGTCCGGTTACTTGTAGATGGCGTCTGTTAAGAAGAAAATATGAACACACGTCACTGTCATTTATCAATAATCGCGATACATTCACAAACGTTTAATATTGTGACAGGAGATAACTCTGCCACTTACGTTAACTTACTAAATTAGATTTATTCGTTTCTTTAGTATTCCCCCCTCTGGGATGAAATTAAGGTTAGTGTCTTAAAACCTAGCCAGCCCGACAAAATGGGTGTGTCCGTTGGGGGATAGGGCGAGGACACGAGGTCGTAGTGTAACCATGCCAATCATAAATAATAAGCGGCCCAATAACCAAATATAAAATAGAGATAAAACAGGCAAAGGTGGAAAATCCACTTCCAGAAAGTTATCTCCCCAGTTTTTCACCTCTGAGAACAGGTAAACGAACAGCCTGCAAGGGCGTCCAAGTGTCATTACAGAAAGTTGGTTAACGATAGCAGTTCAGTGATGGACATACAACCAAGTAAGTAGCTAAGGTCGTATCGTATCAGCATAGTAAATTTCAACAGTAGCTAACGTTAGCAAGTAGCGTTCTAGCTAATACATAAACAACCCATCATACAGCCAAGCTGGCATCGTCAATGTTCACTAATGTAAAGACATCCAATTAAAGTTAACGTTAGCTAGCTAGCTAGCTAGCTAATTTAGTCGTCCAGCAATCTAGCGGGAGCGTAGCTACTGCTTGCTACACCTCGCAAATTTCAAATGAGCGTCACTACGTAATAATAATAACAAACACGCTAATGTTAGCTAGCTACATAAAATAGAATATTTAGCCAACTGGCAACACACATGCACCCGTCAGCCGTATTATGGCATAGCTAGCTAGCAGTATGAAGACTGGTAACTTTAGCTAGCTAAATTATCCAACTTTAGAGCTAAGTTAGCTAACGTTATCGTAAAACGCGTCGAAATGTTATCACCAAAATGAATACAACTTACCAGACTGTTTCTCTTTTGCTCGACGCGACCTAATTGTTTTAATACTTGAACATTCGATAAAACAAGTCAAAGAATCAATGAGATCAACAAGAAATTGCTAACTCCCATATTTTCCGTTTGTTGTCATGTTTTCTCTAGATTGTAGTTCAAGTGGGCTCGACGTCAGTGCCTTTTCAACAACAGAAGTTCTGATTGGCTGCTGCCTATCAACTTAGCAACCGTACAGCGTTTGATCCCAAGTTTCAGAATTACCATTAAAAACTGGTATAATTGTGTTTTCGGGACAGGATAATAGTCTGAATTTAGCTCTACATTAATCAAAACCGGTACCAGAAAAATTCAGGACGGGAACTACTTCTCCGACAATTTAAGAAAATAATCTGGTGTGCGCCCAATGTCATATGACGCTACCACATGGCTACATTGTCATTTTGAGACTGATTTGGCTTCCCGAGGGATTTGACCTGTTTTCAACCTTGCCATTGCAACTGTGAGCAAGATTTCAGGGATGTTCTTGGGACAGCAGAGGCTCGCCACCACCTTTCCCTGTCTAGGGGAAATGGAAAACCAACATCCCATTGATAAGACAATACACCGAGTCTATCCCAATACCGGAAAAATATGTTCTCCTTTGCTCCACTCGAATCCACTTTAAGCATGAATCCCAAGCGCATTGTAGCTTAGTTATGATGCATGTAAAGTGCGTCCAGTCTGTCCATTTCACAGTGGCACGATGGTAGGGAGTATGAGTGGTGTCAATCTACATTGGCTCCCCCCTTAAATCCCAATAATTAGTAAAATCCCCCAAATAGGTGAAAGCTCCACAGCTGTGTAACATTCAAAGGCAGAGACAGAGGATTTGCATTAGTTTTTTGGCAGGAATATATATTTTCTAATTGCTTCTCATTGTTAAATACCATATTAAAATGGAACATTCCCATGTGAAATAAATGTCATGAAAAAATAAAGGCATGGATGCATAAGTAAAATGTTATGGAGAAGAGAAGAAAAAAACGTTACATTACATTATTGGCAGACACTCTTATCCAGTGCAACATACAGTTGATTAGACTAAGCTAGGGACAATCCTCCCCTGGAGCAATGCAGGGTTAAGGGCCTTGCTCAAGGGCCCAACGGCTGTGTGGAACTTATTATGGCTACACCAGGATTAGAATCACTGACCTTGCGTGTCCCAGTCATTCACCTTAACCACTACGCTACGCTACACAACTTCTTCAGGTTCCCATTTTGCATTTGTGACAGTGACACATTAGCATTCAAATGCATGCAAATTAATGTCTGACCTGTACATGACTTGACATTCTAGCCCTGAAATCAGGGCATCTCAGCCCAGCTCCTTGCTGCCTTAGTTATTTGTCTACCCCACATTTCTGTTGCATGCAAATAGGAACAGTCACCCAGAGATCGAATCACTGCATGTATAAGAGAAGGTTGCTTGCTGGGATGTTGGTGGATCTCACAGATCCAGGCTCAGGGGGGGGCCAGGATTCAGAAATTGCATTAATGCAGAATTCTGCGCTTCTCGTGCAAAGAAAGAGTGGCAAGCATAGGAAAATAAATGTACTGCGTTCTATAAACAGATATTCCCAGGTATTTTCATGAAGATCACAACGGACAATGACCCAAACATGGAATACAGCAAAATAAGTACTTCTGTTTCTTTGAGCCAATTGTCTTTGTGTGTCTGACATTTGTATGCAATTTCTAGGTCATAATATTTACACAACCGTTGATAGCATGTGAGATTCAAAGCAAAGAGCTTAATTTAATGCCATTGGCCAGCGTGGCCACTGGGGTTGCATGTGAGATGTTTCTCTTTTATGTTTAATATCATAGAAGATGGATACTGTACAGTATTTGCATACCATGACTATAGTTTGCTTATGAAGTAGTGCTGCAATTTGCCTGCAGTGTGTTAATACAGGTGTGCGGAATGGGTCACCTTGATTCACCAGGTATTCCAAGAAGAACCAGCAGAAGAGGTGGACAAGTGTGCAACACTGTGGGTATATTCCAATCCCTTATTTTTCTCAATTTTTTTCCTTTCCTCGCTCCTGACCCAGAAATCTTTGAGAACATTCCAACCCCTTATGTATCTTCTAGGAGCTAGAAGTAGAAATTCTGTCGTGATCTGTGTATTCTGTCTCCATTTTCTGTCTAAGTCCCCAGCGTTTTGCCTTTTTTTTCCCCCCGCTTTGCTTTCCGTAGTTTTTTGTTCATTCATTCATATCACCTCTTTCTTATTTCCTGATTATTGTTCACACCTGATTATCGTTTCCCCTCATTATCGGTGTATTTAAACCTGTCTGTTTCATTTGGTCATTGCCAGATTGTAATGTGCTGATTTACCTGTGTTCTGACCCGTTTCATGTACCTCTACCACCGCCTTTTGGATTACCCCTCTGTTCGTGTTTGACCTGCTGTGTTTGGACTGCCTATTCATTATCAAACTTGCCTGTGACCACAACCACTGGTTCCTGTATTCTACTGGTTCCTGTGTTCTGAAGCCTGACAAACTTCCAATCTTTCCTTTGAGCAAGAAAACATCAGCTTGTTCTTTGCGGACGTATTTTTTCAGAAAAGCCTGACATATACATGATTGACCTCCCCATCTGCCACGTCTGTGACGTGGATTCGGACTGACATTTAAAGGAGCAAGGACATTCCATTTGCATAATTCATGTTTTCTTGATTTCTGGATTAGAAAAAGAAAAGAGATAACAATAAGCAATTGGAATGAGTCCCGTGTGTTGCATTATCAGAAAGATGGCTTTCACTGCCCTTTTTAACATAGTCACATGACCCAACTACAATGAGCTTACCTTTTTATCACAACCTGTTTCTTCGAATCCACACATAGCTCACACAGATACCTCTTCAAAAAAATCTTCCTCAGCTTGAATCTTGCAGTATCATTGACATATGCAAAAAAATAATAATCCAATACATTGAACAATACACTTGCCCTTAGACCTGGTACGCCTTAGCTCTCTGCAATCATTCCTTCCCTGACCAACCAGAGCAGCATAAGATCAGTGGCTGCTCTAGCCAATGGAATATTGCATTTTTTTAACACAGGGTATTTCAAAATCTGTGTTTTACACTAATTCACTTGTGTTTTGGTAAAAGTAGGCTTAATATTTGTGCCACAAAAAAGGCCAACAATGACACCAATGAATAAACTGCTATCTTACAAGACAACACTTGATCACATTATGACTATAGCAACTTTGCCACAGCAGGCATGAAAAATGCTTTTTCATTCTAGCTTAGACTACTCTGTACCATTGACACTAGTTGTGGAGGAGGTCAGTCAGAATGCAAAGAGGACAATGCTGTAAGATTTAATTGGCTATAATACAAAGATGACATGCACATAAAACAATTCAAGTGCATCTAGTTTTCGACTTCATACTAATTCTTTGAATCTTGCAATGCCATCCATGGCTGTTTAAATATTATGATCTATAAATAATACAAATGCCAGACACCGAAGACGATTGGCTCAAAGAAACAGGAGTAATTATTTTGCTATGTTCATGTTTGGGTCCTTGCCCATTGTAATCTATTAGGTATTATGGCAATTTGCGGCAATTTTTCTAAAAAGAACACAGAGAATGCGGAATGTTCAAACTGAAAGAACGGCAAGGTTTATTGCCCCTAATTTAACAAACTAAACTGGGTTGGGAGGAGTGTCAATAAACGGGGTTCATCTGGCTGCTCTCAGACTCAGCTAGTATGTCTTCGTTCTAGCACAGAAGATGCACACTTGCTTAATACTGCCACAAAATAACTGCCAATCACAGAGCTGCCCTCGGCCATATGAGCTTGAAACTTCCCAGACAGAACTCATACTCACCGCCCACTGTAGGTGGCCAACCAAGAACTGAACTAGGACATTACTCCCCCCATTCAATACCCATTAAGACCCCCACCCCCACACACTGTCCATATTCTGCATGTCCTCCTGGGTCGCTACAGTATTCACTAGACTTTTTTTTAGACTTAAGTCCACAGCTGTAGCCTAACCACTTAGAGGTTTGGCATGTTGTGTGTTCAGAGATGCTGTTCTGCATACCACTGTTGTAATGTGTCTCCATTCTAACCTTTGGAACAACAGCTGAACTTCTTGACCATGTCTCCATGCATTCGTGTATTTAGTTGCTGTCTCATGATTGGCCAATTAAACATGTACATTAACAAGCTGGTGAACAGATCTACCTAATAAATTGCTCACTGAGTGTATGAGTACAGGTATGAGTCGAATGTACAAAAATAATAAATGAAAACCAGGAGGTAAATGATTAATGGCTTTTTCTGATGAGATGAACCTGTTTGCACTGACACATTACTTTGTGGCATTTTAACATTTTTGCTGGCAAGTCAAAAATCGCCCACCATTTTCCATTCAAGCACGGGTGGGACCATGGCAACATCTATAATCCTATTTATCCACATGTAAGCCTCTGGAGTGAAACATCACTGGAACTTTGATTGAAATCAGATATGGCGAGATGAGACAAAATTAAAGGTGGATTTGGTGTAAAAGGAGATATAGTCATGCAGAAAAAAATGTAATCCCTACTATGAAATACAGTACGATGGTAGATATTTCATGTGCCAATTGTGCTTACTAGGAATCTTGTTGGTACAGTAGTCATGGACTCCAGTACTAGGAGACCTGTACTAATCAACCTCTGATTTGATCTCTCCCCTTCTGATGTGTCCACAACTGACATGGCTTCAAACCGAGGCTTAAGTTAAAAGAGCAATGACATTCTATTTGCCAAATAAAAGTTTCCATGATTCCTCCATCCTCACGCCTGTTCTGTGATTCATTTCCTTGCCTCCTCTGATGGAGGGAGCAAGGAAAGGAGGTGAGGAAAGGAAGCAAGGAGGTGAAAATCGGCGATTGGAAAGAAACGTAAATTCTGCCTAGCATTAGCCATTTCATATGAGCAGGTAATAAGACATGCTGGATACCATGGATTGACTATCCTGTCAGATTCTGCACGGCACCTCTTAAAGTGCTCTGCTTTCAAATGAAATGCACAGAATCTGTGTGCAAATTTCTTGTCAGCTTTTGGACCACTGTTAAGGTTTTTGCATGTCTTTCTTGACTGTCATTACCACTGAAGCAGAACTGTGATTTGCCTGCAGATGTCCATATGATATAGCACAGAGGGCCACTTTGGAAGACAGATGCTCAGAACCCAATCAGCAGGGCAGTGAGACAGAGGCACTATACCATGCATTGCGTTTTCATGGAGACCGCTTTCACCATCCTCTTCATCACGGGGTTCTGTGACGGGAACACAATCCTGTTCAGGGAACATTTCTATCATGGATCTGCTTTGGATTGGAAATGCGCGCAAAGAGTCTGCCGAAAACGCTCCACTGAACTGTCCTCTGTGCTGAATCAGGAAGACCTGGATCGGGTTATACATGCTCATCCCAGCGGTACCACAACCCCTGTTTGGATTGGTCTGTCGCGTTTAGCTGGTAACTGGTCGTGGTCAGCAGGAGGGGATTTTGAATTGGAAAAATTGGCAATTGGTCAGCCAGTTTTTTCTGACCACCTTCAATGTGTTTATATGAAGCATGGTCAATTGCATAGCGAAAAATGTGGCTGCAAGTTACCATTTTCTTGCTTTAAGACGTATAAATTGATTGTGGTTCAGGAGATGATGTCATGGGAAGATGCTCTGGCTTACTGCAGGAGCAAGCACACAGACCTTTCCAGCCTACTCTCAAATTACACCGCTGAGAAGGTTATAAACAGTACAGGAGTCATGACTGACTTTGTGTGGACAGGACGCCGTTTCCTCATGGGCTCGTGGTTTTGGGTGGATAGAGAAACTAATCGGGGTGATATCTCCTGGTCCAAAGCAAGTCAGTCCCAGTGCCCAGACATGCCCCTCCGCTGTGGAGCCCTGTCGGTTGCAGAGAGAGTTTTTGAAGCAAGGGCTTGTGAGGAGAAGCTCAACTTCATCTGTTACTCAAAGTTATAGGGCCCTAAGGAGAGTGTACAGTATGTACTTAGCACAGCATTTTCAGCTCTTTTACCTTTACTGGAAACTCTTTGTTTTAGGTAAAAATGTGTACGTTTTATTTGTCTACTTCAAATGATGATTTCTTACTTTAATAGTAGACATTGGAGTGTTTATGAAAATATCTGGATTGGAATGCATTTACCCATCTATTTTTTCTGGTTGTATTTCATTGATTATTTAATAACTACATTGGCATGCTTTGAGTAATATACAAAACCTAGTACTTTTGTATTTTCTGTTTAAATTACTTTTTATTTGCTTCCTACAATTCCATCTCTGATGTTAACATAATAGACATGTATAATCCTACTAACTGGTTATGTCTCAGTTTATAGTCTAATAGCATTCATGCATTCATTGTCTAATTATTTGTATGACTTTAGTAATTTTATGATGACATTGTTTTGCAACTACAATATAGTCGTCTACTCCAGTAACAGAGTGAAACCATATTTTACCATACACAGAAATACTGTAATACTGTAATCTTAATCTATATATGTCGGATGTTTGAATGAAATACATGGATATACATTTTGTTCATAAACATGTATGATGACAATTATGAGATAACAGAAATAAATAAAAAATTCCTGAGAAATGTGTCCTTGTTCATAATAATGCAAAACCTATTCCCAAATTTCATCATCTACCAAGACTCCAGGGTAGCATATTTGATGTTTCATTTGGTAGGTGGTTAAGCTCTTTTCCTTTTCCTTAAAATAAAACACAAAAAAATGCATTTTGTGTGATTACATGGGCAGCACACTCCAACCCTGTGAATGTGAGCACTGAGGCTTCCTGGTTAATTGAAATGAATTTCAAACATGGGGCTATTAGCTAGTCAGGGTGAATGTGTTGAATTTAAATGAGAAAACAAACCGTTTAGCTAATGTTAGCTTGCTAACTTTGATACATAACATCTGTAATGTAGCTTATATTGACAATCAAGTATGATGTGGACATAATGTATTATCTCTGTCCAAATAACAATGACTGTGTGTACTGTTGGATATTAAATATAAATTCACTCTGCTAATGGAAAAAAAACCTTGTGGGTTCAATATCAGGGCACTACATACAAGAAAATGTGTGCATCCATATACCATGTGTTACTTTGGATAAAATAATCTGCTAACAAGCACATTCGTGTATATGGTATAACAACTAATAATCGTCAAACAATTAATCAGTAATTGACAGTTGACAATATAACCTATTTAATTTTACATTTTTGTGATCTGCAGAGCTGATTTATTTGAATGAGTCCAAATACATGTGGGTTAGGCTGATTGGTGAGTCTAAATTGCCCGTGGGTATGAGTGTGTGAGTGAATGTTGTGTGTACCCTGTGATGGACTGGTGACCTGTCCAGGGTGTATTCCTGCCTTTCGCCCAATGTATACTGGGATAGGCTCCAGCCCCACAGCGACCCTGTTCAGGATAAGCGGGTTAAGATAATGGATGGATGGATGGCTATACAGTATTTTCTTGTACAAAACATGTAATTACAAAGCATTGACTGGCTGATGCCGGGCCTGGTTGACATGTTCACCTTCACACAGACACAGATGGAACTCCAGATAATGATTGCAGAATGCGTTATGTCTTATTCTGCCACTAGAGGGAGGTAAGTGAATGTTCTCTGTGTTCTACACATAAGAGCCTGCTGTTTCTCCAGGACTTGGGGTGCCTGTAGGGCAGGGATCATCAAATCACAGTCCTCGAGAGTCGCTGGTTTTCTACCCTCCCATTACATGGGACTCAGGGGTGGAGACTGTCTGTCAGTGACAGTCACACAAATTGTTCAGTTAATAGTTCAGTTTCCCCAGGAGAAAAGAACACCAGAGCTGGATATTTATTACAGGGTCAGATTTGATCATCCCTAGTGTAGCGTCGACAAGGTAATAAGAATTACCCTTGTGTTTGACAGATTTATTCATTGTTAAACACTGCAAGGGTCTGTTGATGTTCCAATCAAACCAATGTCTTGACCAGTCATACCATCTTCCTTGATTTTCCCACTGTCTTTGAATTTGTCCTGATGTCGAGACACAGAGGAGAGGATTACTGTGATTAAACAAACAGAGAGAGTGAGCACATGTTAAACGCCATGTTCCTTTTCAAGGTCGTAGAGTAATTCCTCCAGCAATGCAATGGCAATGACTCTGTGATGCAAGGCCACAGTCCAGTGCCCTCAGAATAGTGATTGAGGTTACTTGTCTACAAAGCTCTGAATGGTTTAGCTGCTCCTTACATTTCCAACTCATTGTTGTCTTATGTCCCTTCATGAGCCCTCAGGTCATCTGCAGCTGGTTTATTATTTGTTCCCTGTGGTTCTGTGTGCTTTTAATCATTACACCCCTAAATTATACAACAACCTGCAAATTAATATCAGAACAGCTAGCTCAGTGGACATTTTTAGACGGCAACTGAAAATCTACATTTGTAATCTAGTTTATATCTAGCAGCACTGCTTTTTATTATTCTCTCCTTGTTCATATTATGTTTTTATTCTTTTGATTATTTTCTCCTGTTTTTATTTATTATTTTATTTTTTATCACTTTGAGCTATATCTAGCAGCTTATTTTTAATTCTTGCTCTTAACTTTGTGCTATGTCTGACAGACCTGTTTTTAGCACTGGTTTTATTCATTTCTCCCTGTTTTTATTTTGTATACAGTGTTCTGTCATTTGTGAGTTTGTGGTTGGGAATGGCATATTCCCACAACCAGTGTCATCCTACTCGAGGGAGGCAGGGGAAAGGCCCCAAAGTGTTTCTGCCTTTTTGGTCACCACTTGAAACAGATAATAGATAATTGCAAAATTAGACTTAGTCTCAAAAAGTGGTGGTCTTTGACATCTTTTATTTTATTGTCTTCAGAACTTTTGGTGTTCTTTAAAGTCAAATAAATGTATTTTTTGGTTGGTTGTCGTGAGGAATTACAGTATGTATTCCCACAGTGTGGTCTCACTTGAGCGAGGCGCAGGGGAAAGCCCCAAAGTGTTGTGAGGAATTACAGTATATATTCCCACAGTGTGGTCTCACTTGAGGGAGGCGCAGGGGAAAGGCCCCAAAGTGTTTATCTTCTTTGTTTGTAATGTGGATATATTTCCAGTGTTTATTATTTTTATTTGTTTTGTCTCTGTAATTCTTTGTAATTGGCTTAATGTAAAGCACTTTGTGCTACATTTTATGGATGAAAGGTGCTATATAAATAAAGCTTACTATTATTATTCTCGTGGGTATGTCTCCCTGCGCTCTTGAACAAGGAGCCAAAGTGAAGACACTACTCCAGAGTCTCGCTGTGCAAGAATACTGTTGAATGCTCTCCAGTTCATTCTCAGCACTGGTCTGCGAGTCTTTCCATTTGAATGAAGTAGACACAATTGTGAGGAAAATGTCAAATAAAGCAAAACTGCCAGTTGACCTTTTAAACCCAGAGCTGGAAAAACTCAAATCTGGCAAGCGTGCTTGTAATTCTCCACATTCACTTTTCCCTTGCAAATGGGCAGTTTAAGCAAAGCCCTTCTGCTAGGGAGGGTCAGGCTAATGTCTTCCACCATGGCTGTGACATTACATTGCAATCACTGGACAGATTCTCTCATCCAGTGTGATGAACAGCAGTGGAGAACATCAGTCTTACTCTGCCGCATCACCAAGAAGATACAGATCATTCAGTGTAATATTACTCTAACAAACAACGGTTGCATAGCAACAAGGAGGTAGCAATAGACAGAACCAAGTCTACATAGCTATACTTGGAACTTAACCAAAAGGTAACAAAGGACACAGAGGAAAAAAGTAAGACTATCTTGAGAGGGGTCAGGGAGCCATGGTGCATCCTTAAACCTGCGTCAGAACAAGGATCTTCCAGCAGGAAAGTGATCCAAAACACTCCCGCAAATCAATAAAAATCATCAACTGGCCGTAAAAGCAAGCTAATGCGATGGCCAGACAGAACCTCATTAAACACATATGTGGTGAGTTGAAGAGGAAAGATCCCAAATAAAGACCCAAGGACTCTGACAGACCTTTAGAGATTCTGAATGGACAAACGGTCTCAGGTTCCTTATTAGATCTTCTCCCGCCTGATAAAACCTCTAAGAAGACTCAGAAGAAGTGCTGTTATCTTTGCTCAGGGAAGGTTCACAAACTACTAAATTCAGCATTGCCAATAATTGTGCTTCACCACTTTAATAAAGATTTTCATCAAATTTAAATAATATATTCTGTTTTCTCTGAGCAAATGTTTCATGAAAAGATTCTTTGGAAGCATTTTTGCTGAATGTGTGACAAATTTATGATCAACCTGAATCAGTGAATTCAACTCCCCGCCTGCGTGGCTTCAAACTGAGGCTTCAGTTAAAAGAGCAATGACATTCTATTTGCCAAATAAAAGTTTCCTCGATTCCTCCATCCTCACGTCTGTTCTGCGATTCATTTCCTTGCCTCCTTTGATGGAGGGAGCTAGGAGCAAGGAAAGGAGGTGAGGAAAGGAAACAAGGAGATGAAAATTGATGATTGGAAAAAAACAATTCTCCCTAGCATTAGCCGTTTCATATGAACAGGTAATAAGACATGCTGGATACCATGGATTGACTATCCTGTCAGATTCTGCACGGCACCTCTTAAAGTGCTCTGCTTTCAAATGAAATGCACAGAATCTGTGTGCAAATTTCTTGTCAGCTTTTGGCCCATTGTTAAGATTTTTGCATGTTTTTCTTGACTGTCATTACCACTGAAGCAGAACTGTGATTTGCCTGCAGTGTGTCCTTATAATACAACACAGAGGGCCATTTTGGAAGACAGACGCTCAGAACCCAATCAGCAGGGCAGTGAGACAGAGGCACTACACCATGCATTGCGTTTTCATGGAGACCGCTTTCACCATCCTCTTCATCGCGGGATTCTGTGACGGAAACACAATCGTGGTCAGGGAGCATTTCTATGTGGGCGATCATTTTAAGAGTTGGTCTGATGCAAAGTCCCACTGCAGCAACTCATATACTGACTTCTCCATAGTGCAGAACAAGGATGATGTGGAGCGGGTTTTAAACTCTATTCCAAGTCATGAGATAACTTCAGCTTGGATTGCTCTGAAAAGGGACGTCCGTGAAGATTATGTGGGACCATGGCACTGGCCGGGAGAACAGAAGTTAGACTTTGAAAACTGGGCAGATGGACAGCCAATGAATGAATCTTATAACTGTGCTTATGCAAGGGAGAGTCGCTGGTATAACAAGGAATGTAGTCATAAGTTCCCATTTTATTGCTTTAAGACATATAACAGGATGTTGACTGTGGTGAAGGAGATGATGTCATGGGAAGATGCTCTGGCTTACTGCAGGAGCAAGCACACTGACCTTTCCAGCCTACTCTCAAAGTACACCGCTGAGAAGGTTATAAACAGTACAGGAGTCAACAGTACAGGAGTCACGACTGAGTTTGTGTGGACAGGACTGCGTTTCCTGCTGGGCACTTGGTTTTGGGTGGATGGAGAAACTGCAGGGGGTGATATCTCCTGGTCCAAAGCAAGCCAGTCCCAGTGCCCAGACATGCCCCTCCGGTGTGGAGCCCTGTCGGTTGCAAAGAGAGTTTTTGAAGCAAGGGCTTGTGAGGAGAAGCTCAACTTCATCTGTTACTCACAGTTATAGGGCCCTAAGGAGAGTGTACAGTATGTACTTAGCACAGCTAAGATTCAACTCTGCCACCTTTACTGCAATGTTTGATTTGTCTCCTTCAAATGATTATTTCTTAGTTTAATAGTACAAAAACATTGGTGTCTTTCTGAAACTCAGTGAGAGTTACATTCACACATCTACTTTTATGCACAAAGAATGTTTATATTTAATTGATCATTTCAGTTATTTTACGACTACATTGGCATGCTATTTTCGATTTAAATTACTTTTTATTTGATTCATACAATTCCATCTCGTGATGTTACCACAATAGTTGTCTATCCTTCTACTCACTGGTTATGTCTCAGTTCATAGTCTATAGCATTCATGCATGTATTGTCTAATTGTTTACATCACTTTTATATGTCTTATGATGACATTGTCTTGTAACTACAATAATAGTCATATACTCCAGTAACTGAGCGAAACATATCTTCATCTTTCAATACCCTAGATTTGTAGCCTTTTCAATGAAATGCATGAGTATTAATGTTGATTATTTGTGATAATTATGATAGAATGAAAATAAAGGAAATATTATGAAGAAATGTGTTCTTCTCATTCTCAAATTCCATCATCTTCCAAGACTCCAAGGAATCCAAGTCTCTAAGGCATACGTTCAATTTGGTCGGTGGTTAAACTTTGCTCCTTTCCTTTTTTACAATACATTACGTTATAGGCATTTAGCAGACATTTTTATCCAGAGTTAGGTGCAACAAAATGCAAAGTGCATACCCACACATAATGAAGCACACTTATGCAGGAACAACAAAGAAACAGCTTAGCCGAACAATACGGCCTTAAAGGGACAACCCTAGTAGTAATGAAACAAGTGTACACAATTGTGAGAAAACAATAACAGCTAACAGTTGATTAGAAATTACAGCGAGGTAGGGAGGGGACAGGTGTAGCTTGAAGAGGTACTTCTTCAGTCTGCGCTTGGAGGTGGTCAGAGTCTCTGCTGTTCTGACTGTAACCCAGTCATAGAAAGGGTTAATAATATCTGTTTGAGTATAGGTAGAAGAGCTTGTCATATGACCAATGAGAACCAATCTTATTGAGAATTGGGAACGCAATTTTCTTATGTTGCATTGCGAGAGTTCGTTTGAACAGAGCATGCGGAAAAATTCATACGTTCTAATTAGGAAAGTTTATTTCACTCTTCGAGTTGTTTGAACTATACATCTGATATAATTCGTCAACATTCATGCATGTTACCTCCGGGGACTGCCGCAAAGCATTTGTTCCTGTGTATCTAGATTGTCTTGGTTGGGTCTTTTGATTTGATCGAACATTCCTGACGAGGAATTGGCGAGCCATCCATCCAGTCATTGTGAACCAGGAAAGAAAGACAAAGATAGTTCTTCATGACTGACATTCCATTTGCCATTCTATTTGTGTGGTAGGACACTTAGCACACACACACCCTTTATTTAATTTACATATTGTTTAGGACCCGGGTCATACAGCAAATTCAAATGTGGGGCCAGCAGACAGCAGTCATGAGCGGGAGGTGGAAGTGCGGAGAGGGGGAGGTGCCAGGTGTCCTGTGGTGGCAGAGCAGTGAGGTCTGTCAGGTGTGTAGGGTCGGATGTGAGACGGGTTGGACCCAAAATGCACGACTCAGACAAAAGGGATGTAATAAATTCCCGTCAGGGCTTTATTCAGGGAATGTCCAGGGAGCGTAGTAAAAAAAAAAGCAAAGTTCATACACGTGAAATCCAGCCAAAACCAAAGTACAGTACTGAGGGAGAAGGCAGTCTCGTAATCGGTAGACAGGCTCGGGGTCAATGACGGTGCAAGAGTCAAGACCGAAGTCCGCTCCGTGGGGCAAAAGCACAAAGATAGCAGGCAAAGTTTGTGGTACAGGCAGGCAGTGGTCAAAAAAACAGAAGTCAATAACGATGGTCAATAAACAGGCTTGGATCTTAACGGGTAGACAATAGCTTGACAAAACCACTAAACAGTGCACTGACAAACAGGATAAGATAAGTAAGAAGACAAGGGAAATTGAAACAATTAGGGAAGCGTGAGTGACAGAAAGGGAGAGAGAGAAAAAGCATGAATGCAAGGTTTGCAGAAAGAGACAAAAAAGTGTATGCTAATCAATTAACAGAGCAACATAACATGAAGCAAACATAAATCGTGACGTAACAAGTTTGAAAACAGTGACATGAATAAACTATATAACGTGATATAAGACGAGAGAATACATTGTAAGAAGTAGACATGAAACGTAACAAGACATGACAATGAAACATAACAAGAAATAAAGCATAAAAACATGGCGAGACTAGACTAACATAATACGTGACATGACAATAAGTTAACTAAGACAATGAATAAACATGAAACATGATGTAACAAACATGAAACGTGCAGGATGATCTTTTGGAGGTAAGCTCAAGCTAACCACTTAACTGGCTCTAGATCTAGAACCAATGTTGATCATTATTTCATCATAACACAGGTCGTTACGGTTTTGTAGGTTTTATTGACCAATCAAGTATTTACTTGGTAGGGACAAAATGTGTTCTTTCTGTCCGAATAACAACAGAACAAAGACTGTGAGCAGTTTAGGATAGTAAATATGAAATCACTACGCCAATGCAAAGGTTGTGGGCTCAATATGATACACTACATGTGGTAAATGGTCTGCATTTATATAGCCCTTTTATCCAAAGTGCTTTATAGTTCATGCCTCTCATTCATTCATTCACACTCACACAATCAAGTTTGAGAATGATGCCCTTTTCCTGGGCGTGGTCACCGTCGTGTTTTTCCGAAGCCATTTCTGAGCTGTTGGCCTCGCTAGACACAGGCTGGATCTGTAGCCTTCTGCCTTTTTTAAAGTGTTTATGCTGACTTTTATCGGGGTCATTCCTATTAACAAAACAGTGCGCTGCAAAGTGAATGTATTGGAGCAAGAGGAAGTTGAATTGGTTTGTTATCATTTATATTATCCAGCTGTGCTAGTCAGCCTCAGTAGCAGTTTATTAGCAAGTTAAGCCAATAGGTTTATGATGTGACTATAAGGTGGGGGTTGAGCGGAGAGCCAAGTGCGACCGAATAAGAACCTTTCCTAGATCGCAGGGGTGAAGTGTAGGGATTTGTAGAACAGAAAATAAAATCTACTCCCGAAACAGGGGGGAGGAATGAAAACAAACCCGAAGGCGATTCTTAATAAGGAAACAGAAATGGAGCCCAAAAAACGGCTGAGAAGAATAAAACAACCCTCTGAAAACAGGGCGAGTGTTCCAACCAGTATTAGTGCTTAAAAGGCGAGCACTGAGGATTACCAACTGAGAGTTCAGAAATAAAAATACAACCTAGCGAAAAACAGCTTGGCATGAAACAAAAAACCATGAGGCGCAGCTCAAGAATGAACACAAACAAAAATACAATAACCGGGGACACCGTCCCTCAACCGTCGGTTCACACGAGCCCCAAACAAAATAGAAAACCCTTAGGGAAGGCGTTGGTGTCCTACACAACTAAACCGAACGTCTTCCTTACCTTTTTCTCTTTTAGATAGCATGGCTTAGCAAAGACACACCTGCACAGTACCTGACTCTGAACAGACCAGAGTCTACCGTGTGCATTACCGGCTTTGAGTAGAGCGAACAGTACACAAAAGCACTGAAGGCTGGTCGGAACTGGCCTTAAATACTCAGCTGGGAAATAATTCCCCTGATGCAAATGAGGAACAGGTGTCAACAATGATCCTAGGCCCTCTGGCGGCCACCACGGGAATTACCTCCCACCATGACAGTGACATGTTCTGTTGACTGCCAAAAGTGCCAAAACTGCCAGTTGACCTTTTAAACCCAGAGCTGGAAAAACCAGAATCTGGCAAGCCTGCTTGTAATTCTCCACGTTCACTTTTAACTTGCAAATTGGCAGTTTAAACAAAGTGCTTGTGCTAGGGAGGGTCAAGCTTATGTCTCCCACCGTGGCTGTGCACGTTACATCACAATCATCGTCATAGGTTCACAGAGGTAGGACAGGTATCACAGTTCTGCCGCTATTAGCCTTGCCAGCTGTGTGACTTTTCATTTTTAATTTCCTTTCATTTTAACCATCATTTTGCTGGACAGGTCAACTGAGAACCGAGTTCTCTTTTACAGGAATGACCTGGGGAATCAACGTGCATTTGAAATTGTGGACAAACTGGTTAAGTGCCAAATTAACAGCCCTACTCTCCAACAGCAGTGTGAGATTTCTAAGTTGATGGTGCCGGAGGCACAGTGGCTACTGGATGTTGGATGTTGGTAGAGGTGAGAAGGAAAAGCTGAACAAGAGAGGCGTGGGTTGTGTGGTGAATATAATATCAATGTGTCTGGTGAAGCTGATTTCATCAATTGTCAATCAGACATTTTCGTTCCCTTCAAAGAGCTGCGCGCGTTGCTCAGGGCATACTGCCGATTTCCGTAGTGTGCCACTACAATGACATAGAATATGGATATGCAAAGACGAGGATATGGACATGCTACTGGCATGTGACATTGGCTCAGGCGGTAAGAGCAGTCGCCTGGCAGTTCAATCCCGCCCTGGGTGTATCGAAGTGTCCCTGAGCAAGGTACCTAACACCCACAAGCTCCTGACAAGCTTGTTGGTGCCTTGTATGGCAGCCAATCGCTGTTGGTGTGTGAAAGGGTGAATGAGAAGCATCAATTATACCGCACTTTGGATAAAGGCGCTATATAAATGGCAACCATTTACAATTGACCATTTACCGTTTGCATTTTTCAAAATGTTAAATGTTACAAATGTCAACATTTAAGTTTCAGTTGCCCATTAAACCTGGAGCTAAATACAATATTCTATAACTAAGAAATATTAACAAGAGTATCTTTAAGTTTTACTACATTAAATAAAACCAGGGAAGATCATGTAGCAATGCTATGATCCTGTTCACAGTAGGAAAGACTCAGTATGAACTGTTGCTCAGTTGCTGAAGAAAAGATATAACGTATGAATGAATCATTAATTCACAACAATGGCATGGTTTACTAAACTGAACTGAGCAATTTCCTTTAGAGGAGAGAAACGGGCAGTTTATGGGAACCACTGTGTACAGTTTAATTTGATTAACAATAAGACACATAAGATTTCTCAATGATCTTGGTATGAACCCAGTCATGATGATGATAGGTGTCATGACTATTGCTTGTTTCACACAAACAGTAATTATGTCTTCATGTTGACATTACATTTATTACGCAAGAGTGTTGCAAAATATTACATTCATCGTCAAACACAGTTTATGAATGCAGTCTATCCAATATTTATCTCAGTAGTCCTACTGTACAGTAGCTATCATTTTATCTACTGTCACATCATGACAGTGAAGAGATTGTTCAAGTTGGTTTTGTCATCCTTCTCATTACAGACAGGCATAAGAAAAAGAACAGAGTCTACAGTACCTCAGGAATCGAACCCAGAATTCATTAGTGATAACCTAACAACTTGATTAATTTTGTTGACTATGTAATCACACTGTAACAACAAATAAGTGCAATCTATCCCAACTGACCTCTTGAACTTAAAATCCTGTGCTTTCAAATGAATTGAATGCATCTCCTTGCAAATTGCTTGTTGTTTTTTGGTCCACTGTAGCTTTTGGCAAGAGAGGACTGTAATAACTATAGTAGTGAAGCAAAACTGTGATTTGCCTGCAGGATGTTCATATAATACAGCACAGAGGGCCACTTTGGAAGACAGACGCTCAGAACCCAATCAGCAGGGCAGTGAGACAGAGACACTACACCATGCATTGCGTTTTCATGGAGACTGCTTTCACCATCCTCTTCATCACAGGGTTTTGTGACAGGAACACAATCCTGTTCAGGGAGCATTTTTATAATGGAGCTGTTTTGCGTTGGCATCACGCGCGAAGATTCTGCCGAAACCGCTACACTGAACTGTCCTCTCTGCTGAATCAGGAAGACCTGGATCGGGTTATACATGCTCATCCCAGCGGTACCACAACCCCTGTTTGGATTGGTCTGTTACGTAAAAACCATACCTGGTCGTGGTCAGCAGGTGGGGATTTTGAATTTGAAAAATTGGCAATTGGTCAGGCAGCTTTACGCCATCATCGTTGTGTTTATATGAAGCATGGTCAAGTGTATAGCGAAAGATGTTATCGTGAGTTACCATTCTCTTGCTTTAAGACATATAACAGGATGCTGACTGTTGTGCAGGAGATGATGTCATGGGAAGATGCTCTGGCTTACTGCAGGAGCAAGCACACTGACCTTTCCAGCCTACACTCAAAGTACACCGCTGAGAAGGTTATAAACAGTACAGGAGTCACGACTGACTTTGTGTGGACAGGACTGCGTTTCCTGCTGGGCACTTGGTTTTGGGTGGATGGAGAAACTAATCGGGATGATATCGCCTGGTCTAAAGCAAGTCAGCCCCAGTGCCCGGCCTTGCCCCTCCGCTGTGGAGCCCTGTCGGTTGCAGAGAGAGTTTTTGAAGCAAGGGCTTGTGAGGAGAAGCTCAACTTCATCTGTTACTCAAAGTTATAGGGCCCTAAGGAGAGTGTACAGTATGTACTTAGCACAGCTAAGATTCAATTCTGCCACCTTTACTAGAATGTTTGATTTGTCCCCTTCAAATGATTATTTCTTAGTTTAATAGTACAAAAACATTGGTGTCTTTCTGAAACATGTGAAATTGTAACTCTCAGTTAGAATGCATCAACATTCACACATCTACTTTTATGCACAAAGAATGTTTATATTTAATTAATCATTTCAGTTAATTTACATCTACATTGCCATGCTATTTTCGATTTAAATTACTTTTTATTTGATTCATACAATTCTATCTCTGATGTTACCACAATAGTTGTCTATACTTCTACTCACTGTTTATGTCTCAGTTCATAGTCTATAGCATTCATGCATTTATTGTCTAATTGTTTACATCACATTCATTTTCTTTATGATGACATTGTCTTGTAACTACAATAATAGTCATATACTCCAGTAACTGAGCAAATCATATCTTCATCTTTCAATACCTTAGATTTGTAGCACTTTTCAATGAAAGGCATGAGTATTAGTTTTGTTTATTTGTGATGATAATTATGATCAAAAATAAAGGAAATATGATGAAGAAATTTGTTTTTTTTCTCTCTCTTCTCGTTCTCTAATTCCATCATCCTCCAAGACTCCAGGGAATCCAAATCTCTAAGACTTTGAAGGCATACGTTTCATTTGGTAGATGGTTAATTTTTGCTGTTTTTTATTTGTACAATACATTACATTATAGGCGTTTAGCAGACATTCTTATCCAGAGTGAAGTACAGCAGAATACAAAGTGCATACCCATAACCAAGTGCACTGAAAGAGAGGGAAGTACAGTTTCATGTGCTAGAAATTACCACAAAGATAAAGACTTGAGCCTTGTAGATTAATGTGACGACAAATGTTTATGTCTATGAAACTGTTTTAAGAAACACAATGCTAGTAATAATGAAGTACACTTATGCAGGAGCAACAATAAATCAGCTTAGCCAAACAAAAGTAGCAATATGTGTTCACAATTGTGAGAAAACAATAACAACTAACAGTAGATTAGAAATTACAGCAAGGTAGGGAGGGGACAGGTGTAGCTTGAAGAGGTACTTCTTCAGTCTGCGCTTGGAGGTGGTCAGAGTGTCTGCTGTATTGACTTTCATGGGGAGGTCGTTCCACCACTGTGGGGCCAGCAGACAGCAGTCATGAGCGGGAGGTGGAAGTGCGGAGAGGGGGAGGTGCCAGGTGTCCTGTGGTGGCAGAGCAGTGAGGTCTGTCAGGTGTGTAGGGTCGGATGTGAGACGGGCGCGTGGGGGGGTTGGACCCAAAATGCACGACTCAGACAAAAGGGATGTAATAAAGTCCCATCAGGGCTTTATTCAGGGGATATTGAGGGAGCGTAGTCAAAAAGAAAACAAAGCTAATACACGTGAAATCCAGCCAAAACCAAAGTACAGTACCGAGGGAGAAGGCAGTCTCGTAATCGGTAGACAGGCTCGGGGTCAATGACGGCGCAAGAGTCAAGACCGAAGTCCGCTCCGTGGGGCAAAAGCACAAAGACAGCAGGCAAAGTTTGTGGTACAGGCAGGCAATGGTCAACAAAACAGAAGCCACTAACGATGGTCAATAAACAGGCTTGGCTCTTAACGGGTAGACAATAGCTCGCCAAACCCACTAAACAGTGCACTGACCAACAGGAGGCAACAATTTCGCAAAGACAAGACATGGAACTGAGCTTATATGCAGGTGTAGACAGGTGCAGACAATTAGCTTGAGAGCAGCATGGGAATGGAAATCAGGTGTGGAGGATTGACAAGTTAACGGGGTAATTAGTAATCGTTAGTAATAAACCTATCCTGCCCTAGCATTAGTAAATTAGTAAATGACATGCACAATAAAGTAAGGTCAACATGAACACATGGTTAGAATGCTAGTATTACCCAATCCTGATCTAAAGTTAGTAGATAAGTAAGAAGACAAGGGAAATTGAAACAATTAGGGAAGCATGAGTGACAGAAAGGGAGAGAGAGAAAAAGCATGAATGCAAGGATTGCAGAAAGAGACGAAAAAGTGTATGCTAATCAATTAACGGAACAACATAACATGAAGCAAACGTAAATCTTGACGTAACAAGTTTACAAAACAGTGACATGAATAAACTATATAACGTGATATAAGACGAGAGAATACATTGTAAGAAGTAAACATGAAACGTAACAAGACATGACAATGAAACATAACAAGAAATAAAGCATAAAAACATGGCAAGACTAGACTAACATAATACGTGACATGACAATAAGGTAACTAAGACAATGAATAAACATGAAACATGATGTAACAAACATGAAATGTGACAGGATGATCTTTTGTAAGCTCAAGCTGACCACTTAACTGGCTCTAGATCTAGAACCAATGTTGATCATTATTTCATCATAACACAGGTTGTTACGATTTTGTCAGTTTTATTGACCAATCAAGTATTTACTTTGTGGGGACAAAATGTGTTCTTTCTGTCCGAATAACAACAGAACAAAGACTGTGAGCAGTTTAGGATAGTAAATATGAAATCACTACGCCAATGCAAAGGTTGTGGGCTCAATATGGTACACTACATGTGGTAAATGGTCTGCATTCATATAGCCCTTTTATTCAAAGTGCTTTACAGTTCATGCCTCTCATTCATTCATTCACACTCACACAATCAAGTTTGAGAATGATGCCCTTTTCCTGGGTGTGGTCACCGTCGTGTTTTTCCGAAGCCATTTCTGAGCTGTTGGCCTCGCTAGACACAGGCTGGATCTGTAGCCTTCTGCCTTTTTTAAAGTGTTTATGCTGACTTTTATCGGGGTCATTCCTATTAACAAAACAGTGCGCTGCAAAGTGAATGTATTGGAGCAAGAGGAAGTTGAATTGGTTTGTTATCATTTATATTATTCAGCTGTGCTAGTCAGCTTCAGTAGCAGTTTATTAGCAAGTTAAGCCAATGGGTTTACGATGTGACATGTCCTGCTGACAGCCAAAAGTGCCAAAACTGCCAGTTGACCTTTTAAACCCAGAGCTGGAACAACCAGAATCTGGCAAGCCTGCTTGTAATTCTCCACGTTCACTTTTAACTTGCAAATTGGCAGTTTAAACAAAGTGCTTGTGCTAGGGAGGGTCAAGCTTATGTCTCCCACTGTGGCTGTGCACAATGACGTTACATTACATCACAATCATCGTCATAGGTACACAGAGGTAGGACAGGTATCACAGTTCTGCAGAAATGAATCAAACCCAGAATTCATGAGTGATAACCCGACTAATATGTACTCACACTGAAACAAGTGCAATCTTTACCTGACCTCTAAAAATCCTGTGCTTTCAAATTAATTGCACAGAACATCTCCTTGCAAATTGGTTGTTGGCTTTTGGTCCACTGTAAACTTTTGGCAAGCGAGGACTGTAATAACTTTGGTAGTGAAGCAGAACTGTGATTTGCCTGCAGGATGTCCATGTAATACAGCACAGAGGGCCACTTTGGAAGACACACGCTAAGAACAATCAGCAGGGCAGTGAGACAGAGGCACTACACCATGCATTGCATTTTCATGGAGACTGCTTTCACCATCTTCTTCATCTCGGGGTTCTGTGACGGGAACACAATCCTGGTCAGGGAGCATTTTTATAATGGAGCTGTTTTGCGTTGGCAAAAAGCGCAAAAATTCTGCCAAAACCGCTACACTGAACTGTCCTCTGTGCTGACTAGGGAAGACCTGGATCGGGTTATACATGCTCATCCCAGCGCTACCACAACCCCTGTTTGGATTGGTCTGTTACGTAAACACCGTACCTGGTCGTGGTCAGCAGGTGGGGATTTTGAATTTGAAAAATTGGCAATTGGTCAGGCAGCTTTTAAATACTTTTATCAGTGTGCTTATATGAAGCATGGTCAATTGTATATCGAAAAATGTGACCGTAAGTTACCATTCTCTTGCTTTAAGACATATAACATATAACGCTGAGAAGGTTATAAACAGTACAGGAGTCACGACTGAGTTTGTGTGGACAGGACTGCATTTCCTGCTGGGCACTTGGTTTTGGGTGGATGAAGAAACTAATCGGGATGATATCGCCTGGTCCAAAACAAGTCAGTCCCAGTGCCCAGACATGCCCCTCCGCTGTGGAGCCCTGTCGGTTGCAGAGAGAGTTTTTGAAGCAAGGGCTTGTGAGGAGAAGCTCAACTTCATCTGTTACTCAAAGTTATAGGGTCCTAAGGAGAGTGTACAGTATGTACTTAGCACAGCTAAGATTCAACTCTGCCACCTTTACTACGTTTGATTTGTCTCCTTCAAATGATTATTTCTTAGTTTAATAGTACAAAAACATTGGTGTCTTTCTGAAACATGTGAAATTGTAACTCTCAGTTGCTCAAAGAATGTTTATATTTAATTAATCATTTCAGTTATTTTACTACTACATTGGCATGCTTTTTTCGATTTAAATTACTTTTTATTTGATTCATACAATTCTATCTCTGATGTTACCACAATAGTTGTCTATACTTCTACTCACTGTTTATGTCTCAGTTCATAGTCTATAGCATTCATGCATGTATTGTCTAATTGTTTACATCACTTTTATATTTTTTATGATGACATTGTCTTGTAACTACAATAATAGTCATATACTCCAGTAACTGAGCAAAACATATCTTCATCTTTCAATACTTCAGATTTGTAGCACTTTTCAATGGAAGGCATGAGTATTAGTTTTGTTTATTTGTGATGATAATTATGATAGAACAAAAATAAAGGAAATATGATGAAGAAATGTGTTTTTTTTCTCTCTCTTCTCGTTCTCAAATTCCATCATCCTCCAAGACTCCAGGGAATCCAAATCTCTAAGACTTTGAAGGCATACGTTTCATTTGGTAGATGGTTCAACTTTGCTGTTTTTCATTTGTACAATACATTACATTATAGGCGTTTAGCAGACATTCTTATCCAGAGTGAAGTACAGCAGAATACAAAGTGCATACCCATAACCAAGTGCACTGAAAGACCTGAGAGGGAAGTACAGTTTCACGTGCTAGAAATTACCACAAAGATAAAGACTTGAGCCTTGTAGATTAATGTGACGACAAATGTTTGTCTATAAAACTGTTTTAAGAAACACAATGCTAGTAATAATGAAGTAAACTTATGCTGGAGCAACAAGAAATCAGCTTAGCCAAACAACAGTAGCAATATGTGTACACAATTGTGAGAAAACAATAACAACTAACTGTTGATTAGAAATTACAGCAAGGTAGGGAGGGGACAGGTATAGCTTGAAGAGGTACTTCTTCAGTCTGCGCTTGGAGGTGGTCAGAGTGTCTGCTGTATTGACTTTCACAGGGAGGTCGTTCCACCGCTGTGGGGCCAGAACAGACAGCAGTCATGAGCGGGAGGTGGAAGTGCGGAGAGGGGGAGGCGCCAGGCGTCCTGTGGTGGCAGAGCAGTGAGGTCTGTCAGGTGTGTAGGGTCTGGGTCTGATGATGTTTTGGAGGTCAGTTCAAGCTGACCGCTTCACTGCCTCTAAATCTAGAACCAATGTTTATCATTATTAAATAATAACACAGGTCGTTCGGGTTTTGTAAGTTTTATTGGCCAATCAAGTATTTACTTGATGGGGACACCATGTGTGGGCTCGATGTAGTACACTACATGTGGTAAATGGTCTGCATTTCTATAGCCCTTTTATCCAGTGAACTTTACAGTTGATGCCCCTTATTCACCCATTCACACACACACAGTCACACACCAACAGCGACTGGCTACCGTGCCCCAATCAACCAGCTCATCAATTGGGGGTTAGGTGTCTTGCTCAGGGACACTTTGCCCAGTGGTGATGGAACCAGCAACCCTGAGACTGCCAGTCAGCCGCTCTTACCTCCTGAGCTAATGTCACCTGAAAGTGTGAATCCTGAAAAATGTGTGTATCCATGTACAGTATATTACTTTGGATAAACAACTGCTAATTTGCACAAACAGTGAGCTTCAGAATTATTTGCACCCCTACTTTTACTCCTTACAGTGAGTATGTGACTATGTGTTAAGACCGGATGTGTGGGAGAAACTGCTTCGGCACACCGTGCAACTGAAAGGTTTCTCCCTGGTGTGGACCCTTTCCTGACGTTTAAGATTACATCCATGGGGAAAGTACTTCCCACAGTCGTGGCAGCGGTGTGGTTTCTCTCCCGAGTGGACACCACAGCGGTGTGGTTTCTCTCATGAGTGGACAACGCAGCAGTGAGAAATGAGACTGTTCTTCATGGTGAAACACTCTCCACACAGTGTGCAGCTGAACTCTGACCCTCTGACTGGTGACGGTTCAAGCAGTGCTGTTGAAAGGAGTAGGAACTATCAAAGAATTTCCCACCAAGTTTGAGAATGATGCCCTTTTCCTGGGCGTGGTCACCGTCGTGTTTTTCCGAAGCCATTTCTGAGCTGTTGGCCTCGCTAGACACAGGCTGGATCTGTAGCCTTCTGCCTTTTTTAAAGTGTTTCTTCTGACTTTTATCGGGGTCATTCCTATTAACAAAATAGTGCGCTGCAAAGTGAATGTATTGGAGCAAGAGGAAGTTGAATTGGTTTGTTATCATTTATATTATCCAGCTGTGCTAGTCAGCCTCAGTACCAGTTTATTAGCAAGTTAAGCCAATGGGTCTACGATGTGACATGTTCTGTTGACTGCCAAAAGTGCCAAAACTGCCAGTTGACCTTTTAAACCCAGAGCTGGAAAAAACAGAATCTTGCAAGCCTGCTTGTAATTCTCCACGTTCACTTTTAACTTGCAAATTGGCAGTTTAAACAAAGTGCTTGTGCTAGGGAGGGTCAAGCTTATGTCTTCCACCGTGGCTGTGCACAATGACATTACAGGGTCTTGTGACGGGAACACAATCCTGTTCAGGGAGCATTTTTATAATGGAGCTGTTTTGCGTTGGCATCACGCGCGAAGAGTCTGCCAAAACCGCTACACTGAACTGTCCTCTGTGCTGACTAAGGAAGACCTGGATCGGGTTATACATGCTCATCCCAGCGGTACCCCTGTTTGGATTGGTCTGTCACGTGATTTTGTAATTTCCATACCTGGTCTTGGTCAGCAGGAGGGGATTTTGAATTAGAAAAATTGGCAGTTGGTCAGCCAGCTATGAAACACAATCATCATTGGGTTTATATGAAGCATGGTCAATTGTATAGCGAAAGATGCAAGGAGCAAGCACACAAACTTTTTCAGCCTACTCTCAAAGTACACTGTTGAGAAGGTTATAAACAGTACAGGAGTCACGACTGAGTTTGTGTGGACAGGACTGGGTTTCCTCATGGACGCTTGGTTTTGGGTGGATGGAGAAACGGAAGAGGGTGATATCGCCTGGTCCAAAACAAGTCAGTCCAGGTGCCCGGCCTTGCCCCTCCCTGTCGGTTGCAGAGAGAGTTTTTGAAGTAAGGGCTTGTGAGCAGAAGCTCAACTTCATCTGTTACTTAAAGTTATAGGGCCCTAAGGAGAGTGTACAGTATGTAAATAGCACAGCTCTTTTACCTTTACTGGAAACTTTTCGTTACAATCTTTTTTTAGGTTGAAACGTTTTATTTGTCTACTTCAAATGATGATTCTTGCTTTAATAGTAGACATTGGAGCGTTTCTGAAAATTGTATATCTGAATTGGAATGCATTTATATTTACCCGTCTATTTTTTCTGCATAAAGAATAGTTGTATTTAATTGATTTTCAATTATTTAGCAACTACATTGGCATGCTTTGTTATTAAATATAATATGAAATCACTGCACTAATGGAAAAAAACCTTGTCGGTGCGATCTCAGGGCACTACATACAAGAAATTGTGTGCATCCATCCAGTCTGTTACTCTGGATAAAAAATAATCTGCTAACAAGCAATTTGTGTATATGGTATAACAACTAATAATAGTCAAACGAGTAATCAGTAATTGACAGTTGACTTACAATATAACCTATTGAACATTTTTGTGATCTGCAGAGCATGTTCTTGTACAAAACATGTAACTTTTTGTAACATTGTTGGAAAACAGACTGATTCCAGATTTTTATACTCTATCTAGTCTATCTGGATGTCTGCTGGCCTGCTGCTGTGTCTATCCTTTGTCTGGTGCTAAACGGCTGATGGCGGGCCTGGCTGACATATTCACCTTCACACGGACACAGATGGAATGATCGCAGAATGCATTATGTCTTATTCTGCCACTAGAGGGAGGTAAGTGAATATTCTATGTGCTCTACATATAAGAGGCTGCTGTTTCTCCAGGACTTGGGGTGCGTGTAGGGCAGGGATCATCAAATCACAGTCCTCGAGAGTCGCTGGTTTTCTACCCTCCCATTACATGGGACTCAGGGGTGGAGATTGTCTGTCAGTGTCAGTAGCTCTAATTGTTCAGTTAATTGTTCAGTTCCCCGGGAGAAAAGAAGACCAGGGCTGGATATTTATTTGAGGGTCAGATTTGATCATCCTTGTGTAGCGTCGAGGGTCAGATTTCATCGTCCCTAGTGTAGCGTCAACAAGGTAATAAGAATTACCCTTGTGTTTGACAGATTTATTCATTGTTAAACACTGCAAGGGTCCGTTACCTTGATGTTCCAATCAAACCAACGTCTTGACCAGTCTTACCATCTTCCTTGATTTTCCCACTGTCTTTGAATTTGTCCTGATGCCGAGACACAGAGGAGAGGACTACTGTGATTAAACAAACAGAGAGAGTGAGCACATGTTAAACGCCATGTTCCTTTTCAAGGTCGTAGAGTAATTCCTCCAGCAATGCAATGGCAATGACTCTGTGATGCAAGGCCACAGTCCAGCGCCATCAGAATAGTGATTGAGGTTACTTGTCTACAAAGCTCTGAATGGTTTAGCTGCTCCTTACATTTCAGACTCATTGTTGTCTTATGTCCCTTCACGAGCCCTCAGGTCATCTGCAGCTGGTTTATTATTTGTTCCCTGTGGTTCACGAAAGAAAATTGGGGATGTTGCTTTTAATCATGAATAATTAGTATCAGAAATAGCTTATTTTTTAGCACTGTTTTTATTAATTTCTCCAGTTTTTATTTTGTATACAGTGTTCTGTTATTTGTTAGTTGGTGGTTGGGAATGGCATATTCCCACAATCAGTGTCGTCCTACTCCAGGGAAAGGCCCCAAAGTGTTTCTGTCTTTTTTGTCACCTCTTGAAACAGATAATAGATCATTGCTAAATTATTTGTTTTAAGATATGACTTAGTCTTAGAAAGTTTGGTGGTCTTTGATGTCTTTTATTTTATTGTCTTTAGAACTTTTTTTCTTTAAAGTCAAATAAATGTATTTTTTGGTTGGTTGTTGTGAGGAATTACAGTATATATTCCCACAGTGTCGTCTCACTTGAGGGAGGCACAGGGAAAAGGTGTTAAAGTGTTTGTCTTCTTTGTTTGTTATGTGGATATATTTCCAGTGTTTATTATTTTTATTTGTTTTGTCTCTGTAATTCTTTGTAATTGCCTTAATGTAAAGCCCTTTGAGCTACATTTTATGTATGAAAGGTGCAATATAAATAAAGTTTATTATTATTATTATTATTATTATTATTATTATTATCATCATCATCATCATCATCAGTGAGTGTATGTCTCCCTGCGCTCTTGAGCTGAAGTGTTGACACTATTCCAGACATTTTAAACCCAGAGCTGGAAAAAACAAAACCTGGCAAGCCTGCTTGTAATTCTCCATGTTCACTTTTGCCTTTCAAATGGCCAGTTTAGGCAAAAACTGAATTTAGGCTTCTGCTAGGGAGGGTCAAGCTAATTTCTTCCACCATGGCTGTGCACAATGACACTACATGACATTGCAATCACTGGGCAGATTCTCTTATCCAGTGTGATGAACAGCAGTGGAGAACATCAGTCTTACTCTGCCGCATCACCAAGAAGGTACAGATCATTCAGTGTAATATTACTCTTATCATTAAGTGTAACATGACTCTAACAAACACCAGTTGCCTAGCAACAAGGAGGTTGCAATAGACAGATAACCAATCCTACATAGCTATACCTGTAAGTTAACCAAAAGCTAATCCAAGGACACAGAGGAAAAAAGTAAGACTATATAGACGGGGGTCAGGGAGCCATGGTGCATATCTGAAGAGGTGAGTCTTCAACCTGCATTACATTACATTACATTATTGCCATTTGATAGATGCTCTTATCCAGAGCGACATATAGTTGATTACACTAAGCAAGAGATAATACCCCCTGGAGCAATGCAGGGTTAAGGGCCCAAAGGCTGTGTGGATCTTATTGTGGCTACACCTGCGTCAGAAGAAGCATCTTCCAGCAGGATAGTGATCCAAAACACTCCCACAAATCAATAAATATCATCAACTGGCCCTAAAAGCAAGCTAATGTGATCGCCAGACAGAACCTCATTAAACACATATGAGTGAGCTGAAGAGGAAAGATTACAAATTGAAATAGTATATTCTCTTTTCTCTAAACAAAAGTTTCATGAAAAGATTATTGGGAAGTATTTTTTCGGAATGTGTGACACATTGATGGTCAACCTGAATTTGTGAATTCAACTCTCCCCACCTGATGTGGCTTCAAACTGAGGCTTAAGTTAAAAAAGCAATGAAATTATATTTGCCAATTAAAAGTTTCCATGATTCCATTCTCATGTCTGTTCCGCAATTCATTTCAAGTGTACACAATTGTGAGAAAACAATAACAGCTAACAGTTGATTAGAAATTACAGCGAGGTAGGGAGGGGACAGGTGTAGCTTGAAGAGGTACTTCTTCATGTTTGAGTATAGGTAGAAGGGCTTGTCATATGACCAATGAGAACCAATCTTATTGAGAAGTCCTGCCCAAATTGGGAACGCAATTTTTTGTGTTGCATTGCGAGAGTTTGTTTGAATAGAGCATGCAGAAAAATTCATACGTTCTAATTAGGAAAGATTATTTAAATCTTAGAGTTGTTTGAACTATACATCTGATATAATTTGTCAACATTCATGCATGTTACCTCCGGGGACTGCCACGAAGTATCCTGTGCATCGTTTGTTGCTGTGTATCTAGATTGTCTTGGTTGGGTCTTTTGATTTGATCAAACATACCTGATGAGGAATTGGCGAGCCATCCATCCAGTCATTGTGGACCAGGAGAGAAAGACAAAGATAGTTCTTCACGACTGACATTCCATTTGCCATTTTATTTGTGCGGTAGGACACTTAGCACACACACACCCTTTATTTAATTTACATATTGTTTAGGACCCGGGTCTTACAGCAATTCAAATGAGCCTACTGTGATGACTGTGAATATTGTTCATCTTCTTTTTTCTATAACTAAAATGAATCATTCTATATTTTTCTGACTCAGTGTCCGGCTCCTATTATTTCACAGTCCTGTTCCCCACTGCTCCTACGAACCTAGGTGTGAGGTGTACTTACCCTACTAGTGGGTTACATGACTTTCACGGGGAGGTCGTTCCACCGCTGTGGGGCCAGCAGACAGCAGTCATGAGCGGGAGGTGGAAGTGCGGAGAGGGGGAGGTGCCAGGTGTCCTGTGGTGGCAGAGCAGTGAGGTCTGTCAGGTGTGTAGGGTCGGATGTGAGACGGGTGCGTGGGGGGGTTGGACCCAAAATGCACGACTCAGACAAAAGGGATGTAATAAAGTCCCATCAGGGCTTTATTCAGGGAATGTCCAGGGAGCGTAGTAAAAAAAAAAGCAAAGTTCATACACGTGAAATCCAGCCAAAACCAAAGTACAGTACTAGGGAGGGTCAAGCTTATGTCTCCCACTGTGGCTGTGCACAATGACGTTACATTACATCACAATCATCGTCATAGGTACACAGAGGTAGGACAGGTATCACAGTTCTGCAGAAATTAATCAAACCCTGAATTCATGAGTGATAACCCGATTCATTTCCTGACTAATATGTACTCACAGTGAAACAAGTGCAATGTATACCTGACCTCTAAAAATCCTGTGCTCTCAAATTAATTGCACAGAACATCCTTGCAAATAGGTTGTTGGCTTTTGGTCCACTGTAATCTTTTGGCAAGCGAGGACTCTAATAACTTTGGTAGTGAAGCAGAACTGTGATTTGCCTGCAGGATGTTCATATAATACAGCACAGAGGGCCACTTTGGAAGACAGACGCTAAGAACAATCAGCAGGGCAGTGAGACAGAGGCACTACACCATGCATTGCGTTTTCATGGAGACTGCTTTCACCATCCTCTTCATCATGGGGTTCTGTGACAGGAACACAATCGTGGTCAGGGAGCATTTTTATAATGGAACTGTTTTGGGTTGGCATCACGCGCGAAGAGTCTGCCAAAACCGCTACACTGAACTGTCCTCTCTGCTGAATCAGGAAGACCTGGATCGGGTTATACATGCTCATCCCAGCGGTACCACAACCCCTGTTTGGATTGGTCTGTTACGTAAACACCGTACCTGGTCGTGGTCTGCAGGTGGGGATTTCGAATTTGAAAAATTGCCAATTGGTCAGCCAGCTCTTCAATACTTTTATCAGTGTGCTTATATGAAGCATGGTCAATTGAATATCGAAAAATGTGACCATAAGTTACCATTCTCTTGCTTTAAGACATATAACAGGATGCTGACTGTTGTGCAGGAGATGATGTCATGGGAAGATGCTCTGGCTTACTGCAGGAGCAAGCACACTGACCTTTCCAGCCTACACTCAAATTACACCGCTGAGAAGGTTATAAACGGTACAGGAGTCACGACTGACTTTGTGTGGACAGGACTGCGTTTCCTGCTGGGCACTTGGTTTTGGGTGGATGGAGAAACTAATCGGGATGATATCGCCTGGTCTAAAGCAAGTCAGTCCCAGTGCCCAGCCTTGCCCCTCCGCTGTGGAGCCCTGTCGGTTGCAGAGAGAGTTTTTGAAGCAAGGGCTTGTGAGGAGAAGCTCAACTTCATCTGTTACTCAAAGTTATAGGGCCCTAAGGAGAGTGTACAGTATGTACTTAGCACAGCTAAGATTCAACTCTGCCACCTTTACTAGAATGTTTGATTTGTCTCCTTCAAATGATTATTTCTTAGTTTAATAGTACAAAAACATTGGTGTCTTTCTGAAACTTGTGAAATTGTAACTCTCAGTTAGAATGCATCAACATTCACACATCTACTTTTATGCACAAAGAATGTTTATATTTAATTAATCATTTCAGTTATTTTACTACTACATTGCCATGCTATTTTTGATTTAAATTACTTTTTATTTGATTCATACAACTCTATCTCTGATGTTACCACAATAGTTGTCTATACTTCTACTCACTGTTTATGTCTCAGTTCATAGTCTATAGCATTCATGCATTTATTGTCTAATTGTTTACATCACTTTTATATTTTTTATGATGACATTGTCTTGTAACTACAATAATAGTCATATACTCCAGTAACTGAGCAAAACATATCTTCATCTTTCAATACCTTAGATTTGTAGCACTTTTAAATGAAAGGCATGAGTATTAGTTTTGTTTATTTGTGATGATAATTATGATAGAACAAAAATAAAGGAAATATGATGAAGAAATTTGTTTTTTTCTCTCTCTTCTCGTTCTCTAATTCCATCATCCTCCAAGACTCCAGGGAATCCAAATCTCTAAGACTTTGAAGGCATACGTTTAATTTGGGAGATGGTTCAACTTTGCTGTTTTTCATTTGTACAATACATTACATTATAGGCGTTTAGCAGACATTCTTATCCAGAGTGAAGTACAACAGAATACAAAGTGCATACCCATAACCAAGTGCACTGAAAGACCCGAGAGGGAAGTATAGTTTCACGTGCTAGAAATTACCACTAAGATAAAGACTTGAGCCTTGTAGATTAATGTGACAACAAATGTTTGTCTATAAAACTGTTTTAAGAAACACAATGCTAGTAATAATGAAGTACACTTATGCAGGAGCAACAAGAAATCAGCTTAGCCAAACAACAGTAGCAATATGTGTACACAATTGTGAGAAAACAATAACAACGAACAGTTGATTAGAAATTACAGCAAGGTAGGGAGGGGACAGGTGTAGCTTGAAGAGGTACTTCTTCAGTCTGCGCTTGGAGGTGGTCAGAGTGTCTGCTGTATTGACTTTCACAGGGAGGTCGTTCCACCGCTGTGGGGCCAGAACAGACAGCAGTCATGAGCGGGAGGTGGAAGTACGGAGAGGGGGAGGCGCCAGGCGTCCTGTGGTGGCAGAGCAGTGAGGTCTGTCAGGTGTGTAGGGTCTGGGTCTGATGATGTTTTGGAGGTCAGCTCAAGCTGACCACTTCACTGCCTCTAAATCTAGAACCAATGTTTATCATTATTTAATAATAACACAGGTCGTTCGGGTTTTGTAAGTTTTATTGGCCAATCAAGTATTTACTTGATGGGGACACCATGTGTGGGCTCAATGTAGTACACTACATATGGTAAATTGTCTGCATTTCTATAGCCCTTTTATCCAAAGCACTTTACAGTTGATGCCCCTCATTCACCCATTCACACACACACAGTCACACACCAACAGCGACTGGCTACCATGCCCCAATCAACCAGCTCATCAATTGGGGGTTAGGTGTCTTGCTCAAGGACACTTTGCCCAGTGGTGATGGAACCAGCAACCCTGCGACTGCCAGTCAGCCGCTCTTACCTCCTGAGCTAATGTCACCTGAAAGTGTGAATCCTGAAAAATGTGTCTATCCATGTACAGTATATTACTTTGGATAAACAACTGCTAATTTGCACAAACAGTGAGCTTCAGAATTATTTGCACCCCTACTTTTACTCCTTACAGTGAGTATGTGAGTGTGTGTTAAGACCGGATGTGTGGGAGAAACTGCTTCGGCACACCATGCAACTGAAATGTTCCTCCCTGGTGTGGACCCTTTCGTGACTTTTAAGATTACATCCATGGGGAAAGTGCTTCCCACAGTCATGGTAGCGGTGTGGTTTCTCTCCCCAGTGGACACCACAGCGGTGTGGTTTCTCTCATGAGTGGACAATGCAGCAGTGAGAAATGAGACTGTTTTTTGTGGTGAAATACTCTCCACACAGTGTGCAGCTGAACTCTCTCTGTGAAGGTTCAAGCAGTGCCGTTGAAATGAGTCGGAACTATCAAAGAATTTCCCACCAAGTTTGAGAATGATGCCCTTTTCCTGGGTGTGGTCACCGTCGTGTTTTTCCGAAGCCATTTCTGAGCTGTTGGCCTCGCTAGACACAGGCTGGATCTGTAGCTTTCTAAAGTGTTTATGCTGACTTTTATCAGGGTCATTCCGATTAACAAAACAGTGCGCTGCAAAGTGAAATTGAATTGGTTTGTTATCATTTATATTATCCAGCTGTGCTAGTCAGCCTCAGTACCAGTTTATTAGCAAGTTAAGCTAATAGGTCTACGATGTGACATGTTCTGTTGACTTCCAAAACTGCCAGTTGACCTTTTAAACCCAGAGCTGGAAAAACCTGAATCTGGCAAGCCTGCTTGTAATTCTTCACCTTCACTTTTAACTTGCAAATTGGCAGTTTAAACAAAGTGCTTGTGCTAGGGAGGGTCAAGCTTATGTCTTCCACTGTGGCTGTGCACAATGACGTTACATCACAACCATCGTCATAGGTACACAGAGGTAGGACAGGTATCACAGTTCTGCCGCTATTAGCCTTGCCAGCAGTGTGACTTTTCATTTTTCATTTCCTTTCATTTTAACCATCATTTTGCAGGACAGGTCAACTGAGAACCGAGTTCTCTTTTTCAGGAATGACCTGGCGAATCAACGTGCATATGAAATTGTGGACAAACTGGTTAAGTGCCAAATTAACAGCCCTACTCTCCAACAGCAGTGTGAGATTTCTAAGTTGATGGTGCCGGAGGCACAGTGGCTACTGGATGTTGGATGTTGGTAGAGGTGAGAAGGAAAAGCTGAACAAGAGAGGCGTGGGTTGTGTGGTGAATATAATATCAATGTGTCTGGTGAAGCTGATTTTATCAATTGTCAATCAGACAAGCTATTTTCGTTCCCTTTAAAGAGCTGCGCGCGTTGCTCAGGGCATACTGCCGATTTCCGTAGTGTGTCACTACAATGACATAGAATATGGATATGCAAAGATGAGGATATGGACATGCTAATGGTATGTGACATTGGGTCAGGCGGTAAGAGCAGTTGCCTGGCAGTTCGATCCCGCCCTGGGTGTGTCGAAGTGTCCCTGAGCAAGGTACCTAACTCCCAAAAGTTTCTGACAAGCTTGTTGGTGCCTTGCATGGCAGCCAATCACTGTTGGTGCATGAATGGGTGAATGAGAAGCATCAATTGTACAGCACTTTGGATAAAGGCGCTATAAATGGCAACCATTTACAATTGGCCATTTACCATTTACATTTTTCAAAATGTTAAATGTTACAAATCTCAACATTTAAGTTTCAGTTGCCCATTGAACCTGTAACTAAACACGATATTCGATAACTAAGAAATATTAACAACAGTATCTTTAAGTTTTACTACATGAATTAAAACCAGGGAAGAATATGTAGCAATGCTATGATCCTGTTTGCAGTCGCAACGACTCAGTATGAACTGTTGCTCAGATGCTGAAGAAAATATATAACGTATGATTAAATCCTTAATTCACAACAACTAAACTGAACTGAGCAATTTCCTTTAGAGGAGAAAAACGATCAGTTGATGGGAACCACTGTGTACAGTTTAATTTGATTAACAATAAGACACATAAGATTTCTCAATGATCTCGGTTTGAACCCAGACATGATGTTGATAGGTGTAATGACTATTGCTTGTTTCACACAAACAGTAATTATGTCTTCTTATTTGTTTTATGTTGATATTATATTTATTACGAAGAGGGAAAAGTGTTGCAAAATATTACATTCATCGTCAAACACAGTTTATGAATGCAGTCTAAACAATACTTCCCTCAGTAGTCCGACTGTACAGTATCTATCAGTTTATATACTGTCACGTCATCACAGTGAAGAGATTGTTCAAGTTGGTTTTGTCATCCTTCTCATTACAGACAGGCGCAAGTAAAAGAACAGAGTCTACAGTACCTGAGGAATCAAACCCAGAATTCATTCGTGATAACCAAACAACCTGATTAATTTCTTGACGAATAGGTAATCACACAGAAACAACAAACAAGTGCAATCTATCCCAACTGACCTCTTGAACTTAAAAACCTGTGCTTTCAAATGAATTGAATGCATCTCCTTGCAAATTGCTTGTTGACTTTTGGTCCACTGTAAGCTTTTGGCAAGCGAGGACTGTCATAACTATAGTAGTGAAGCAGAACTGTGATTTGCCTGCAGGATGTCCATATAATACAGCACAGATGGCCACTTTGGAAGACAGATGCTCAGAACCCAATCAGCAGGGCAGTGAGACAGAGGCACTACACCATGCTTTGCTTTTTCATGGAGACTGCTTTCACCATCCTCTTCATCACGGGGTTCTGTGACGGGAACACAATCCTGTTCAGGGAGCATTTATATCATGGATCTGCTTTGGATTGGAATTGCGCGCAAAGAGTCTGCCGAAAACGCTCCACTGAACTGTCCTCTGTGCTGACTAGGGAAGACCTGGATCAGGTTATACATGCTCATCCCAGCGGTACCCCTGTTTGGATTGGTCTGTCATGTGATTATGTAATTTCCATACCTGTTCGTGGTCAACAGGAGGGGATTTTGAATTAGAAAAATTGGCAGTTGGTCAGCCAGCTATGAAACACAATCATCATTGGGTTTATATGAAGCATGGTCAATTGTATCGCGAAAGATGCAAGGATGCAAAGTACACTGTTGAGAAGGTTATAAACAGTACAGGAGTCACGACTGAGTTTGTGTGGACAGGACTGGGTTTCCTCATGGACGCTTGGTTTTGGGTGGATGGAGAAACGGAAGAGGGTGATATCGCCTGGTCCAAAACAAGTCAGTCCAAGTGCCCGGCCTTGCCCCTCCCTGTCGGTTGCAGAGAGAGTTTTTGAAGTAAGGGCTTGTGAGGAGAAGCTCAACTTCATCTGTTACTCAAAGTTATAGGGCTCTAAGGAGAGTGTGCAGTATGTAAATAGCACAGCTCTTTTACCTTTACTGGAAACTTTTAGTTACAATCTTTTTTTAGGTTAAAACTAGGTTAAAAGGTTTTATTTGTCTACTTCAAATGATGATTTCTTGCTTTAATAGTAGACATTGGAGCGTTTCTGAAAATTGTATATCTGAATAGGAATGCATTTATATTTACTTGTCTATTTTTTTCTGCATAAAGAATAGTTGTATTTAATTGATTTTCAATTATTTAGCAACTACATTGGCATGCTTTGTTATTAAATATAATATGAAATCACTGCACTAATGGAAAAAAACCTTGTTGGTGCGATCTCAGGGCACTACAGACAAGAAATTGTGTGCATCCATATACAGTATGTTACTCTGGATAAAAAATAATCTGCTAACAAGCAATTTGTGTATATGGTATAACAACAAATAATAGTCAAACAAGTAATCAGTAATTGACAGTTGACTTACAATATAACCCGAGCAACCCTGCATGAGCAACCTCTCTCTCCTCTGTCCTGATCCTTCTTGACCTCTTTGCGGCGTTCGACATGGTCAACCACTCCATCCTCTTAGCCTCCCTGGCATCTACAGGGATCTGTGGCACAGCCTTAGAGTGGATCAAATCTTATCTCTCTGGCCGGTCCTCCCAGGTGTCCTGGGCTGGAGGAGTGTCAACCCCTCGCCCCCTTGTTACAGGAGTCCCTCAGGGCTCAGTCCTCGGACCCCTCCTCTTCTCCATTTACACGAGATCCCTTGGCCCCGTTATCTCTGCTCATGGCATCTCATATCATTGTTATGCCGATGACACCCAACTCTTTCTCCCCTTCCCCCCATCAGACACACAGTTCTCTACCCATATCTCCGCCTGCCTGAGAGACATCCAGAGCTGGATGGGCAACCACCATCTAAAGCTCAACCCAGGTAAGACGGAGGTAATCTTCATCCCTGCTCTAACCTCTCCCTTCTCCGATTTTTCCATCTCACTAGGGGATACAACAGTGACCTCATCCCCTAGTGCAAGAAACCTTGGAGTGGTGATGGACAACAGGCTGTCCTTCTCCAAGAACATCGCTACGGTGACCCGGGCGTGCAGGGTCTTCCTGTACAACATCCGGAAAATCCGACCCTTTCTCACCACCTACTCCAGGTCCTTCAAGCAATGGTCCTGTCCCGCCTGGACTATTGCAATTCTCTGCTGGCTGGCCTTCCAGCATCTGCCATCAGACCCCTACAACTGATCCAGAATGCTGCAGCCCGTCTGGTATTCAATGTTCCCAGACATTCACATGTCACCCCCCTGCTCAGGAACCTCCACTGGCTGCCTGTTATGGCTCACATGAAATTTAAAACTTTGGTGCTCGCATACCAGGCAGTTAAGGGATCAGCCCCTGTATATATTCAATCCCTTATCAAGACCTATACACGAACAAGACCCCTCCGTTCTGCCACTTTGTGCCATCTGGCGCCTCCCCCTCGCCACACCGGCACTTCACGTTCACGACTGCTGTCTGTCCTGGTCCCACGGTGGTGGAATGACCTCCCGGTGGATGTCAGAACAGTAGAGTCTCTGACCTCCTTCAAGCGCAGACTGAAGACTCATCTCTTCAGGCTACACCTTTCCCTCCCTAACTCACCACCATGATTAGCCTTAGACTGTAATGGCACTTATGTATAGATTGTACAGATATTGTTACTTGTATAGATATTGTAGTTTTTTATTGGCTGTTGTATTGTTGTATTCAGGGTATTCTAGCTGCTAATTGTATGCTAGTGTAGTTGATTGTACTCTTCAAGGGTTCTGATTATCTGTATGTTTACACTAGGACTCGGAACTGTACTATCCTCTCAGGTCCTCTTAGCACTCATACTTGTGTTTTATTTGCACTTCATTGCACGTTGCTCTGGATAAGAGCGTCTGCTAAATGCCATGTAATGTAATGTAATGTAATGTAATAACCTATTTAACATTTTTGTGATCTGCAGAGCATGTTCTTGTACAAAACAGACTGTTTTTATACTCAGTCTATCTGGATGTCTGTTGGCCTGCTGCTGTGTCTGTCCTTTGTCTGGCGCTAACTGGCTGATGGTGGGCCTGGCTGACATGTTCACCTTCACACGGACATTAGCATGTATATTCACATGGATATTAACCCTGCCAATTAATATCAGAACAGCTAGCTCAGTTTTTTAGACGGCAACTGAAAATCTACATTTGTAATCTAGCTTATATCTAGCAGCACTGCTTTTTATTATTCTCTCATTATTCATATTATGTTTTTATTCTTTTGATTATTGTCTCCTGTTTTTATTTATTATTTTATTTTATATCACTTTGAGCTATATCTAGCAGCTTATTTTTAATTCTTGCTCTTAACTTTGTGCTATGTCTGGCAGACCTGTTTTTAGCACTGGTTTTATTCATTTCTCCCTGTTTTTATTTTGTATACAGTGTTCTGTTATTTGTTAGTTGGTGGTTGGGAATGGCATATTCCCACAATCAGTGTCGTCCTACTCGAGGGAGGCAGGGGAAAGGCCCCAAAGTGTTTCTGTGTTTTTGGTCACCACTTGAAACAGATAATAGATAATTGCAAAATTATTTGTTTTAAAATGTGACTTTTTGGTGGTCTTTGACGTCTTCAGAACTTTCGGTGGTCTTTAAAGTCAAATAAATGTATTTTTTGGTTGGTTGTTGTGGGGAATTACAGTATATATTCCTACAGTGTGGTCTCACTTGAGGGAGGCGCAGGGGAAAGGCCCCAAAGTGTTTGTCTTCTTTGTTTGTTATGTGGATATATTTCCAGTGTTTATTATTTTTATTTGTTTTGTCTCTGTAATTCTTTGTAATTGCCTTAATGTAAAGCACTTTGAGCTACATTTTATGTATGAAAGGTGCAATATAAATAAAGTTTATTATTATTATTATTATTATTATTATTATTATTATTATTATCATCATCATCAACATCATCAGCGAGTGTATGTCTCCCTACGCTCTTGAGCTGAAGTGTTGACACTATTCCAGACATTTTAAACCCAGAGCTGGAAAAAACAAAACCTGGCAAGCCTGCTTGTAATTCTCCATGTTCACTTTTGCCTTTCAAATGGCCAGTTTAAGCACAGCGCTTCTGCTAGGGAGGGTCAGGCTAATTTCTTCCACCATGGCTGTGCACAATGACACTACATGACATTGCAATCACTGGGCAGATTCTCTTATCCAGTGTGATGAACAGCAGTGGAGAACATCAGTCTTACTCTGCCGCATCACCAAGAAGGTACAGATCATTCAGTGTAATATTACTCTTATCATTAAGTGTAACATGACTCTAACAAACACCGGTTGCATAGCAACAAGGAGGTTGCAATAGACAGATAACCAATCCTACATAGCTATACCTGTAAGTTAACCAAAAGCTAATCCAAGGACACAGAGGAAAAAAGTAAGACTATATAGACGGGGGTGCATATCTGAAGAGGTGAGTCTTCAACCTGCATTACATTACATTACATTATTGCCATTTGATAGATGCTCTTATCCAGAGCGACATATAGTTGATTACACTAAGCAAGAGATAATACCCCCTGGAGCAATGCAGGGTTAAGGGCCCAAAGGCTGTGTGGATCTTATTGCGGCTACACCTGTGTCAGAAGAAGCATCTTCCAGCAGGATAGTGATCCAAAACACTCCCGCAAATCAATAAATATCATCAACTGGCCCTAAAAGCAAGCTAATGTGATCGCCAGACAGAACCTCATTAAACACATATGAGTGAGCTGAAGAGGAAAGATTATAAATTGAAATAGTATATTTTCTTTTCTTTAAGCAAAAGTTTCATGAAAAGATTATTGGGAAGTATTTTTTCGGAATGTGTGACATATTGATGGTCAACCTGAATTTGTGAATTCAACTCTCCCCACCTGATGTGGCTTCAAACTGAGGCTTAAGTTAAAAAAGCAATGAAATTATATTTGCCAATTAAAAGTTTCCATGATTCCATTCTCATGTCTGTTCCGCGATTCATGTCCTTGCCTCCTCGGAAAGAGGGAGCTAGGAGCAAGGAAAGGAGGTGAGGAAAGGAAGCAAGGAGGTGAAAATTGATGATTGGAAAGAAACAATTCTGCCTAGCATTAGCAATTTCATATGAGCAGGAAATAGGACACACTGGATACTATGGATTGACTATCCTGTCAGATTCTGTCCGGCACCTGTTAAGCTTAAAATACTCAAAGCTTTCAAATGAAATGCACAGAATCATCAGTCTGCAAATTTCTTGTCAGCTTTTGGCCCATTGAAAGGTTTTTGCATGTCTTTCTTGACTGCCATTACCACTGAAGCAGAACTGTGATTTGGCTGCAGGATGTCCATATAATACAGCACAGAGGGCCACTGTGGAAGACAGACACTCAGAACCCAATCAGCAGGGCAGTGAGACAGAGGCACTACACCATGCATTGCGTTTTCATGGAGACCGCTTTCACCATCCTCTTCATCACGGGATTCTGTGACGGGAACACAATCGTGGTCAGGGAGCATTTCTATGTGGGCGATCATTTTAAGAGTTGGTCTGATGCAAAGTCCCACTGCAGCAACTCATATACTGACTTCTCCATAGTGCTGAACAAGGATGATGTGGAGCGGGTTTTAAACTCTCCAAGTCATGCAATAACTTCAGCTTGGATTGCTTTGATGCGGTACACCGTTAAAGATTATGTGGGACCATGGCACTGGCCAGGAGGACAGAAATTAGTCTTTGAAAACTGGGCAGATGGAGAGCCAAAATCTAATAAATATTATGACTGTGCTTATGCGAGGGATGGTCGCTGGTATAACAAGGAATGTAGTCATAAGTTCCCATTTTATTGCTTTAAGACATATAACAGGATGCTGACTGTCGTGAAGGAGATGTTGTCATGGGAAGATGCTCTGGCTTACTGCAGGAGCAAGCACACTGACCTTTCCAGCCTACTCTCAAATTACACTGCTGAGAAGGTTATGAACAGTACAGGAGTCACGACTGAGTTTGTGTGGACAGGACTGCGTTTCCTGCTGGGTGCTTGGTTTTGGGTGGATGGAGAAACTGCAGGGGGTGATATCTCCTGGTCCAAAGCAAGTCAGCCCCAGTGCCCAGACATGCCCCTCCGCTGTGGAGCCCTGTCGGTTGCAGAGAGAGTTTTTGAAGCAAGGGCTTGTGAGGAGAAGCTCAACTTCATCTGTTACTCACAGTTATAGGGCCCTAAGGAGAGTGTACAGTATGTACTTAGCACAGCTAAGATTCAACTCTGCCACCTTTACTGCAATGTTTGATTTGTCTCTTTCAAATGATTACTTCTTAGTTTAATAGTACAAAAACTTTGGTGTCTTTCTGAAACTTGTGAAATTGTAACTCTCAATTAGAATGCATCGATATTCTATTCTATCTATTTTTTATGCATAAAGAATGTTAATATTTCATTGATAATTTCAGTTATTTTAAATCTACAGGGACATGCTTTGAGTAAAACAAAAAATGTAGTACTGGTGTATTTTCTATTACTTACTACAATTACTTACTTAAATTACTCCTACAATTCCATCTCTGATGTTAACAAAATACAGACACGTATACTTCTGCTCACTGGTTATGTCTCAGTTCATAGTCTAATAGCATTCATGTTCTAATTGTTTATATCCCTTAATATTTTTTATCATGACATTGTCTTGCAGCTACATTAATATACTGTATGTCATATACTCCAGTAACAGAGCAAAACTGTCTTTAACCATAGACAGACATAACTATTCAGTGTAATGCATGCATATTGATTTTACTTTAACAAAAATAAATGAAATATTATGAAGAAATGTGCCTTTGTTTATGATAATGGAAAAACTAGTTTCATCCTAATCTTCATCATCCTTCAAGACTCTTGGGAAACATATTTGATGACATGCATGTCATTTGGTAGGAGGTTAAACTTTGCCCTTTTCATCCTTTCCTGCGTCCTCAATCAAGGACATTCAATACACTAGTTATTGTAACACAGGTGACATTTCAATAAAAAATGTAATAAAATATAAATTTTGAAAATAGTTTGTCATCCAAGACAAAAATAAGAAGCACTTGAAGTTTTCGCTCTCCCGGATCTCAGGAGGTTAAAATAAAACATTTACAAAAGACTGTGGCAAGGACTTTTATTTTATACGAGTACAATGCATGATTTCATCTCGTTGCTTTCATCAATGTGCTATCATCGTTGTGACCATCGCTGAGACACAAATTGTATTGAACTTTGACCCCATCATTAGCTTAATTGTCATGACAACCTTATTATTTAACGTTCTCACCTGTAATTATCTTTAGCAAAGTCTCATCAACTAGCTTCCATATGTCGGGCTCACAATGACTCCACTTCGGCGAAGGGTTCTTGGTTCATGCTTCCTATGAGCGATAGCGCTCAGAATCAAAGTTGAGTGATAATGCAATGCTGTTATGTCTTATTCTGCCACTAGAGGGAAGTAAATGAATTCTCAGTGGGTTCTGGGTACGAGTCTGCTCTTTTTCCTTGAGCTGGTTGAGTGCAGATCTACAAGGTAATAGGAATTTCAAGAAACAGAGGAGAGGACTACATCTCCTGTGATTAAACAAGCAAGGAAGTGAGAAAATGTAAAATGCTTTGTTTGCACATAATTTGCATCAAATGTTTTGTCATTTCCTTTTCAAAGCCATTGATTATTCCTCCAGGATGCTGTGCTGAACCCCAGGCCCTAGACTCTGTAAGGCAATGCCACCATACAGAACCCTCAAGATGACCGAGGGTCATATCAAGGACTTATCTGCCCCACACTTGAACAAAGAGCCAAAGTGAAGACACTTTTTCCAGAGTCTCGTTGTGTCTCATTTCTTTGCTGACTTGCAAGAATACTGTGGAATCTTCCCAATTCAATCTCAGCACTGGTCTGGGAATAAGTCTGTCCATCTTAACTCCAACTGTGCATTTTTATTAAGATGATACAGTTTTAGGGAAAATTTTTAATTAGTTCACCATTTAAACCCAAAGATGGAAAAATCAAAACCTGCATGCACATCCTAGTACTATGTACGCAGAGGTAACGCAGGTTTCATAGCTTGGTGAGATACGTCATCGGTTAGACATGCCTCATCGATGCCTGCTGTGTTAGTTTTCATTTTTCATTTCATTTCATTTTAACTGTCATTTTGCCAGATAGTAATATATAAAAGATAAGATAGATATAATTTCAGGGAATTAATGTGCATATTTTGAAATTGCGGAAAGCTGGTTAAGTGCCGAATGTAAAGAGACAGTTTTGGTGGGGCAGACAACAGGGTCAACACCCCTATTCTTCAGAAGCATTTCGCTCCAGAGGGAAGAGTGCCCCCTACTGGCTCACAAACACCTCTTCAAGCACCAATCCATTTCTCATGTCTCCCACACATGTGAAAACCAAGACCAACTCTGCTTAGCATCAGCAGTTTCATATAAGCAGGTAATAGATAAGGCCTCCAGCAAACTGCATCTTATGGATAAAATATCCTGTCAGATTCTGCGCCTGCACTCGGGAAGTGCAGGAAAGCAGAAATGAATCAAACCCTGAATTCATGAGTGATAACCCGATTCATTTCCTGACTAATATGTACTCACACTGAAACAAGTGCAATCTTTACCTGACCTCTAAAAATCCTGTGCTTTCAAATGAATTGCACAGAACATCTACTTGCAAATTGCTTGTTGGCTTTCGGTCCACTGTTTTGGCAAGAGAGGACTGTAGTAACTTTGGTAGTGAAGCAGAACTGTGATTTGCCTGTAGGGTGTCCATATAATACAACACAGAGGGCCACTTTGGAAGACAGATGCTCAGAACCCAATCAGCAGGGCAGTGAGACAGAGGCACTACACCATGCATTGCGTTTTCATGGAGACTGCTTTCACCATCCTCTTCATCGCAGAGTTCTGTGACGGGAATGCAATCCCGGTCAGGGAGCATATTTATGTGGGACATCTTTTTATGAAATGGCAACATGCGCAGGACCACTGCAGAAGCTCATACACAGGCTTTTCCACTGTGCTGAACGAGGATGATGTGGAACGGGTTAGAAACTCCATTCCAGATGGTGGGCCAACTTCAGCTTGGATTGGTTTGAAGGGAAACGTCACTGATCAAGGTGTAAGACTGTGGCAGTGGCCAGGAGAACAGAATGTACACTTTAAGAAATGGGCAGCTAATCAGCCAAATTCTAGCCGTCATCTTAACTGTGTTTATGCAAGGAATGATCACTGGTATAATTCTTATTGCAATAGACAATTACCGTTCTACTGCTTGCATAGCATGATGTTGACTGTGGTGCAGGAGATGATGTCATGGGAAGATGCTCTGGCTTACTGCAGGAGCAAGCACACAGACCTTTCCAGCCTACTCTCAAAGAACACTGCTGAGAAGGTTATGAACAGTACAAAAGTCACGACTGAGTTTGTGTGGACAGGACGGCGTTTCCTGATGGGCTCATGGTTTTGGGTGGATGGAGAAACTGCAGCGGGTGATATCTCCTGGTCCAAAACAAGTCAGTCCCAGTGCCCAGACATGCCCCTCCGCTGTGGAGCCCTATCGGTTGCAGAGAGAGTTTTTGAAGCAAGGGCTTGTGAGGAGAAGCTCAACTTCATCTGTTACTCACAGTTATAGGGCCCTAAGGAGAGTGTACAGTATGTACTTAGCACAGCTAAGATTCAACTCTGCCACCTTTACTGCAATATTTGATTTGTCTCCTTCAAGTGATTATTTCTTAGTTTAATAGTACAAAAACATTGGTGTGTTTTTGAAAATGTAATCTCTCAATTAGGATGCATCGGTATTCACATATCTATTTTTTATGCATAAAGAATGTTTATACTTCAATTTCAATTATTTTACAACTACATTGACATGCTTTGAGTAAAATACAAAACATAGTACTGTTGTATTTTCTGTTATGTGTACTTCTGCTCATTGATTATGTCTCAGTTCATAGTCTAATTGCATTCACGCATTCATGCTCTAATTTCCTTTTTTTTACTATCTATTTTTTTATGATGACATTGACTTGCAACTACATTAATATACTGTATGTCATATACTCCAGTAACAGAGTGAAACTGTCTTTAACCATACACAGACATAACTATCTTTCAGTACTTTAAATACAATACTTTAGATAACTAGCACTTTTTAGTGTAATGCATGCATAAGAGTTTTGTTTATAAAAATGTGTAATGATAATTACGACAGTATAAAAATTAATGAAACCTTATGAAGAAATGTGTCTTTGTTCATAATAATGAAAACACTTTTTTTCTTATTTTCATCATCCTCCAAGACTCTTAGGAAACATATTTGATGACATGCATTTCATATGGTTGGAGATTAAACTTTGTCCTTTTCTTTTCCTGCATCCTCAAACGAGGACATTCAGTGTAGGTTTTTCTGAGCGGTCCACTACAGTATTTATTGTAACAAAAGTGACATTCAATTAAAATTTCATAAAAATTATTATGACTATTTTTAAAATAGTTTCACTGCAACATATTTTTGTCATCCAAGACAAAATAAGTAAAATGCTTATAAAATACTCCTGGGTCTCAGAAATGTAAAATATATATTTTTCAAAAGACTGCGTTAACGACTTTTAGTTAATACTAAAACGATGCGTGATTTAATCTCACTGACACTGTGTTATGTCTTATTCTGCCACTAGAGGAAAGTAAATTAATGATCAGTGGGTTCTGGGTAAGAGCCTGCTCTTTCTCCATGAGATGGATGAGTGCAGATCTACAAGGTAATAGGAATTACCCTTGCATTTGACTGTTTTATACATTGCTAAACACTGCAGTATAGTCCTTCTTCAACGAGGCTAACCTCTGTACAAGGGTCTGTTACTTTAATGTTCCAATAAAACCAAAGTATTGACCAGTCTTACTCCGTCTTCCAGGATTTGAATCCTCATGACAAGAAACAGAGGAGAGGACTACATCTCCTGTGGTTAAACAAGCAAGGAAGTGAGAAAATGTAAAATACTTTGTTTGCACATAATTTGCATCAAATGTTTTGTCATTTCCTTTTCAAAGCCATTGATTATTCCTCCAGGACGCTGTGCTGAACCCCAGGCCCTAGAGTCTGTAAGGCAATGCCACCATACAGAACCCTCAAGATGACCGAGGGTCATATCAAGGATTTATCTGCCACCACACTTGAACTAAGAGCCAAAGTGAAGACACTTTTTCCAGAGTCTCGTTGAGTCTTGTTTCTGTGCTAACTTGCAAGAATACTGTGGAATCTTCCCAATTCAATCTCAGCACTGGTCTGCAAAGAAGTCTGTCCATCTTAACTCCAACTGTGCATTTCTATTACGTTTTACTAACTAGGTTTAACTTAGAAAATGTTAAATTAGGCAAAATTGCAAGTTGACCTTTTAAACCCAAAACTGGAAAAACCCAAATCTGGCAGCCAGCTTGTAATTCTCCACATTTTCTTTTAACTTGTAAATTTCCAGTTAAACTTCAGTCCTGCTGCTAGGGAGGGTCAGGCTAATGTCTGCAATCATGGCTGTGCACAATATAATGACACTGCATGGCAATCCTAGTACTATGTACCATGATCATATTGTGAAATTAATCTCAGATCAAAGATTGGATCCAAGAATTCATGAGGCATAACCTCATGACCTGATTAATTTCTCAACAATTATGTAATCACAGTAAAACAAGTGCAATCTATCACAACTGATCTCTTAAACTTTAAATTGTCTGCTTACAAATTAATTGCACAGAACCATCTGTTTGCAAATTTCTTGCTGGCTTTTCATACTGTTTTGCAAGACGTGACTGTATTCACTTTGGAAGTGAAGCAGAACTGTGATTTGCCTGCAGGGTGTTCATATAATACAACACAGAGGGCCACTTTTGAAGACAGACACTCTGAACCCAATCAGCAGGGCAGTGAGACAGAGGCACTACACCATGCATTGTGTTTTCATGGAGACTGCTTTTACCATCCTCTTCATCGTAGGGTTCTGTGATGGGAACACAACCCTGGTCAGGGAGCATTTTTATGTGGGACATCCTTTCAAGAGTTGGAAGGATGCAAGGATGCACTGCAGGAAGTTGCATGCTGACCTGTCGTATATGCTGACTAAGGATGACGTGGACCGGGTTAGAAACTCTATTCCAGTTGGTAACGTAACCACAGTTTGGATTGGTCTTAGGCGACATGTTATTGATCATACTGTAAAACCATGGAAATGGCCATCAGGAAGGGAAAGTTTCCAAACTGGAAAATGGGCAGATGGACAGCCAAATTCTGACAAAACACAGAACTGTGTTTATGCGAGGGATGGTCACTGGTATCAGAAAAGCTGTGGTCATAGATTCCCATTCTGTTGCTGCAAGTATTATAAAAGGGAGTTGACCATGGTGCAGGAGATGATGTCATGGGAAGATGCTCTGGCTTACTGCAGGAGCAAGCACACTGACCTTTCCAGCCTACTCTCAAAGTACACCGCTGAGAAGGTTATAAACAGTACAGGAGTCACGACTGAGTTTGTGTGGACAGGACGCCGTTTCCTCATGGGCTCGTGGTTTTGGGTGGATAGAGAAACTAATTGGGGTGATATCGCCTGGTCCAAAACAAGTCAGCCCCAGTGCCCGGCCTTGCCCCTCCGCTGTGGAGCCCTGTCGGTTGCAGAGAGAGTTTTTGAACCAAGGGCTTGTGAGGAGAAGCTCAACTTCATCTGTTACTCAAAGTTATAGGGCCCTAAGGAGAGTGTACAGTATGCACTTAGCACAGTTTAGATTAAACTCTGCTTCCTTTACTGGAAACTTAGTTTTAGTTCGCATTTTATTCATTCATTTCTTATATTAATAGTACAGAAAGAAATGTATGTTTCTAAAAAATGTATGTTTCAGTAAAATAACCTCTCAATGAATTGTGTATTAATGTTAATGCATTCATGTTCCAATTTGTTATAACCTATTTGTTTGATCATTTTGATAATATTGTCTTGCAATTACATTTTTTCATTCAATAAATTAAATAGTAATTAAAAAACAAATGTGTTTTGTGTTTTCTCTTTTATGCTGAAGAAGGCACAAGCAAAATTGATTAATTACATTACATTACATTATTGGCATTTGGCTGACGCTTTTATCCAAAGCGACATACAGCTACAGGCCGCCCGATTAATTGTGACTGCTCTCATTAAAAAAATTGTAGCAGCCTTTGTTACTCTGTGAGTGCTTTTTGATTAGAGAGCACATCTTTTGTGTGAAATCAAGAAGGGGACCAATACTTTCACAGCACTGTATATACATACCGTACATCCTCAAATTGTGGCTGGGGTCTTTTATTTACTTAGGCTGCACAAAGCACAGGCCTTTATTTGGGGCACGTTTGTATTCGAGGCAGGCCTTTATTTCTTATTAGGCTTCTGTTGTAGAATTTTATTCTTAGAAATAAAGTAAAAGGCTACACTTAAAGTGGCCCAACACTGTTCAACACTTCCTGTAACCGTTCAGAAATCAATTAGTGTAGGCTAATCACCGTTTGGTAAGTCATAGTGTCAGTCTTAACAGACTTAGTTTATTGCAAATATTCTCAAACACAATAAATCCATAAAATAACAACTTGCCAGACACGCCTTCATGAACAATAACAAATTAGCGTAGATAACAGCAAGTTAAGGATCTTTTTTTTCCTAAAGGCGTTTTATTGTGAGGAATGCGTTTCGTTTGGAGCAGCATACCGGTAGGATATCAAAAAATGTTCGCTTTGGTTTGGGATTTAATTTACTTTTGGACTGTTTGATTCTGTTGCTAAATGTTGGGACTGATGGGCACTGAAATCTGGGGGGTATTTGATGGTTCACTGTTAAGTTTTATGTAGTTGAAAGAGTGTCGAGATTTCCACCCGTCTGTTTATTGCGAGCCAAGGCAGCCGCTTTCATTCATTCATTGAACGTGTGCTGTGCTGTAAATACATGGAAACCTTATTGCATAGCCAAGTAGCCTTAATTGAGTTCATTTTTAACAACTGTGTTTAAATGTATGCTGCTTCAGCCTTTGACAAGCTATTCAGAAGGAGGCGGCAAGCGACTGGTAGCTTGAGAGCAACATGTTGAAAACGACTTTTCATTGGCAACAGTATTAAACCAACCAACAATATAAAATATTAAGAAGAGCTCTTTTATTTCATTGAGTTAAATCGAAACAATGTATTCTAGTGCTCATGGACTGATAGCCCTACTGGTAGGCAATATTACCCCGGCTTGTATTTGGGGGCCGGCCTTTATTTGTCCGAATCGACCATGCCCCCGGATATTATCCGAGGCCCGGCTTCAAATAGAATCCTGGACACAATTTGAGGATTTACTGTACTAGGATACATCCAATATGCTGGTGAAAAAATATTTGCATAGGCTACAAATAACATACATGTAAAATGATATACAAGTTAGTAATATGTTAAGCTGATTAAACGTTTCAGCAGATCATGCAGAGACAGAAGAGATCATTTACAAAAAAAAAAAAAACGTAGTTGAGAAAGCGAGAAACCTTTCTTTGTAGTACAGGAAGTATTTACAGGAAGGACGTCTCTCAGTCTCAGCGAAGGCTCAACTTGCTAACGTTAGGTAGCTTGCTAACCCAGCTAGGTAGTTGGGGCTTAGCTACGTAGCCAGCTGTATGTTCGTCTAACGCAGCATTCATCCACAGGATAGAAACAGGAACCGTACAATAAATATTAATTATAATGACCGGAAACGAGATGGATTTCTCATAACATCACCGAGAAGAAAATCGTTAATCGTTACGTTGGCCGCTGGGAATAAATGCTAGTAAATTAACGCTACAGCTAAATTAACGTTACTTCATAATATTACAGTATAGTAACGTAGATAGCTAACTGCGTTCTGATTAATTTATAGCTACCAACCCATCTGGAAAAAAACATCTCAAGCTAGGTTTTGAAACAGCTGGTTGCTGGTTGACCAGCTTCATACTCATGTTTTGACCAGATCAAACTGTTAGCAGCAGCACCAACGTCGCTAGATTTTTATGCGAATAACGGTAGTAACCATGGAGACACCCGATTTACCTGTTGAGGTAAGAAACTAGTTAGCATTGCTAGCTAAATTAATGGACACACGGCTGGCTAGCTAAAGCACTCATAACTGCAAGTGGGTTGGTGTTAGCTAGCTAGCGAATAACTTAATCTGGATAATTTTTGAGTGTGCTTATATGTCTATCAAGTCTTAATTTATAGTGGAATCATGTCTATCGTAAAGGATTTGTTTGATAATTGTAATTTATGACCCACTTGCTCCAAGTCGCCTCTACGGAATATGTTCGCTAGGTACCTAGCGCGCTAAATGGTAAATAGCTGCTTCCAAATCAATTGTAATTTAGCTAGCTAGGTAGCTGCAACTTCATAGACCGAGCAGCATAACTGTTAAATTAGAGTATTACATAGACTAAAAAGGTATGGTTAAACTTGCAGACCCTTAAATGAAAAGCTTGAGCGTCAGCTTTTCGTCACATTCTTGTTTGTTTAGCTACTTGTTCTAACTATGTGACGTTAATTAAGTTATAACCTTAATCCCCGGACAGATAATTACGTATATTTTGAGTTTCCTGCAAGTTCCAGACCGAAGTGAGGCGTCCATGGTTTGCAGAAGTTGGTACATTGCGAGCCAAGATTACCAATTCCAGGTAACCCAGTTAGTGAATGCTGGACAACCACTTTCTCCCTTTGGATATGTTGTACTGAAATCTAGGCATGTTGGACTGCTCGGTTTGATTCCCCTCTAATGAGGAATTTTTAACCAATAATTGCGCTGTTCTAGATGAACATCTCCCGAGATTATGTTATTATGCTCTATAACCCTCAGATTGGCTGTGTACGGTGTGTGTTATTTTTGCACTGGTTTTATATATATATATATATATTTGCACTGTTGTAGAAGAACATCACTTTCAAGGTTCCGGCCTCTTCATCTTCCCTGGATGTGATCCGGGGGCTGGGAAGGCGCCCTCGCTGCGGCATCATCATCAGCCATCTGGACGGCTCCAGAGTGTCGCGGGAGGTGCTGGTGGAGGTGGGGGCGAGCTTGGGCCCCCGGCTGGAGTCTCTGTCTCTGCCCGGGAGTAGCGTGACCGAATCGTCCCTGCTCAATCTGCTGCCACACCTCACCGCCCTGCGCCAGCTGGACCTGCGCGGCCTGGACAGCCTGTTCATGTCCGGCGCCTTCCTGTCCCGGGACGAGAGCCGGCGGCAGGTGCACGCGGCCCTGGGGCGCCTGGAGGAGCTGGACCTGTCGGACTTGCGCTACCTGTCCGACCTCACCTTCGCACGCCTCACCGGGTGCACCCCGCGGCTCCGCCGCCTGTCGCTGGCCGGCTGCCACATCGCCTTCGAGTTCGACCCGTATCGGGGGTGCGCCGCCGCGCCCCAGTCCTCCGCCCTGCTGTCGCTGCGGAACGTGCGCGCGCTGCTCAGCAACCAGGCCGCCACCCTGCGCGCGCTGGACCTGAGCCGCACCAGCGTCACGCCCGAGTCCCTCCGCTCCCTGGCCCAGGTGGACGGGCTGCGCCTTCTGGACCTGCGTCTCCGGGGCTGCAAGGAGCTGACAGACCGGGCGGTGGAGGCACTGTGCAAGCACCAGCCCGGCCTGCTCAGTCTGGACCTCACCGCCTGCACTGAGCTCACCAGCAGGGCGGCGCTGGCTGTGGCCTCGGGCTTGAAGAGCCTGCGGCACCTCTACCTGTCCGGCCTCTGGAGGCTGACGGACAGGGGCCTGGCGGAGTTGGCGGGGCTGAGGGACCTGCAGACGCTGGACCTGTCCGAGTGCCTCCACGTCAGCGGGGCAGAGCTGGTGAAGGGGCTCTCCTCCCCAGAGGGTGGGGCACACCTGACATCCCTCAACTTCCACAGCTGCACCTACATCAAAGTCAGTGTCTGGGAGCGAGCGTCCATGTGTACCTTGTGCACGCTAGAGAAGTAGAAAGAGTGTTCATGTGTCGCTGGTGTAGGCTAGAGAAGGAGAATGAGTGTTCATGTGTACCTTGTGCATGCTAGACAAGTAGAATGAGCATTCATGTGTTGCTGGTGCACGCTAGAGATGGAGAATGAGTGTTCTCGTGTTCCTTGTGCACGCTAGAGAGGAATGACCTTCTAGATTCACCAGCTACTGGGTCAATGGTGATACAGTCAAAACATGAAGCTCCAGAAACATTTTGAGCCACATGTTAGTCCTGCATTGTGCTTTGTGGAAGCAGAGCTCAAAGTACAAACTGCAGCGGTAATTCATAGGGTTCATGAAAAATTTGTCCTCCTTTTTCCAGGACCTGACTGTGTTCTCATTGGCCCAGCTGCTGGGCCCCAGTCTACATGTGCTCGACCTCACTTCCTGTCTGTACCTGACGGACCTGAGTGTGCGTGCCATCGCCACCTACCTGCAGTCTCTTGTGGTGCTGCGTCTGGGCTGGTGCAAGGAGGTCTCTGACTGGGGTCTGCTGGGGATGCTGGAGCCCACTAAGGAACTCAACCCCGATAAAGAGATGGTGAGGAAGACGAGGGCCGAGTGGGGAGGTCCTGTTAAACACCCTGTGCAGTCAAAATCATGATTTTAAAAATTATGTAATGTGTCTCTCCAGGAAGAGATGGTGTAATGGGCTGTAATGCGTCTCTCCAGGAGGAGATGGTATAATGGACTGTAATGCGTCTCTCCAGGAAGAGATAGTGTAATGGGCTGTAATGCCTCTCTCCAGGAGGAGATGGTGTAATGGGCTGTAATGCGTCTCTCCAGGAGGAGATGGTGTAATGGGCTGTAATGCATCTCTCCAGGAGGAGATGGTGTAATGGGCTGTAATGCATCTCTCCAGGAGGAGATGGTGTAATGGGCTGTAATGCATCTCTCCAGGAGGAGATGGTGTAATGGGCTGTAATGCATCTCTTCAGGAGGACCAGGGCCCCAGCTTCACCCGCACGTTCGGGAACATGGGGTTCTTCCGGCCCCCTCGAATGCTGTTAGAAGAAAAGCCGCAACTGGTGACGGAGGAGGACCTGGGGACGTTTCGGGGGCAGGAGGGGGCCTCCCTGCTGGCCCTCAGGGGCCTCCAGGAGCTGGACCTGTCTGCCTGCTGCAAACTGACGGATAGCAGCATCACGCAGGTAGGGGTCTGTGGAATTCGGCCAGGGGGGGATATATATGCATGGATTGAGCAGGACACTCACCTGGTGTGCCAGGTCTAAATCCGTCCCTGATTACAGGGGAAGAGGGAAAAGCATTGCGGGCTAGAAAATTTAAATTTTGTGTCTCTGTAAAATAAGAGTATGTAGGCTACTACATGCTGAACGTCCCAATGACTGAACTATAACAAAGTGTAATGCATGAGAGGCCATGGTATATATAGTCACGGGTAAAGGGTGGGATGTTTGGGTCACTTAAATGTGTGGACATTAGTCTGGGGTCGCATCACAAAAGTTTGTTACAGACCTCCAGACGCGATGTGAGAAGCGTCTCCGGGCAGGTTGTCCAGGTAACGGCGGCGGTAACCCCCCCCCCCCCCCTCTCGGGAACAGGTGCTGCGCTTCCCCGACCTGCGGAAGCTGTCACTCTGCATGCTGCCGGAGATGGGCGACGACAGCCTGGCGTCCGTCTCCCGGCACTGCCGCAGCCTCAGCAGCCTGTCCCTGTCCCACTGCCCGCGCCTGACGGACCAGGGCCTGGCTCGGGCCGCCCCGCACCTGCGCCGCCTGCGCCACCTCCACCTGGCCTGTTGCGGCCGGCTCACCGACAGGTGAGGTCCGCGGGAGCCAAACGGACTTCGGAACGCCCGCGATTTAATATCGACTCTCTTTTATATACTTCATTATGGCCGAAGGTACCGGTTTCGTAACCCGCACTGCTGTGGAACCGGTATAAACCAGAATATAAGGACCATTCCCTTTCCTCCGATGTAGGCTAACAGACAAATCCCCTTCTACCCCAACAGAATCTATAGTTATGGCAGTAACAGAGGTGTTTTTATCCATTTAGTTTTTGTAAACATAGCCTGCTAGCTTAGCTCATATACTTGGCTAGTTGCTGCTTTGCAAAGAGAACCAGTTATTTACAAGTCCCTTCCCAGTTCCCACTGCAAATTTGAAAGTAATTCAGTATCAAACCATATTAAGTTATAAGGGAAAAACTTGGGTGCAGATCGCAGGCGCTCATGTACTTGCACTCACTGGGGTCAAAGGTACAGCGGAAAGGGCAAGCCAGTTCCTTATTCTAGAAGGTGACACCCTTTAACACTACTAAACGCTAGACATGTTGGTTTTTCAATTGCCATTTCATCTCTAGGTATTTTCTTGTTTACTGAAATTTAGACCATTGTTTTTTTTATTGTAAATTCTTGACTTTACCATCTGATAGATACAATATATAGTCTCTGTTTGTTGATGCACAATGTGTTCTGTATGAGTATATAGATGTGTTTGCAGGTATGCAAGTCTTCACAGTGTAGTGTGTTCTGTCCTCCCCCCCCCCCCCCCCCCCTCCTACACCGCCAGGTCCTTGGCTGTCCTTGCTCAGAATTGCAAGAACCTACAAACTCTGGACATTTCCATGTGCAAAGACATCACCATAGCAACAGTGGACCTGCTCCAATCACAGCTGCCCTTCCTGGAGACCGTCCACTGCCGCTTTGTGGGAGGGGCCGAGCAAAACTTCACGTTTTGAGGACGTGGCAGTCACAGGTGTCACCGCGGGGTGCGGGAGCAAAACGGATTCATCGGCCGAGTACTTGCTCACTACTGCATACTTAAACTGAGTACACTGGATGAGAAAGTCGTCAAGTAGGCAAATCGTTTCTCTAAATGTAAGATTATATAAGCGTTTCCAGGGTTTTCTGGGGTTTTTCAAAATGACTACCAGACATCCTGGACTGGGCGACCAGACCGGGCGACATATCCCCAAAGATGGTACTGTAAAGGAGAAAGACCTGCCCAACCTTCAGTTTTGTACCTAACAATCTAGGCTATCCAACGACTCGTACGAAACCAAAAAGGACTCGAAACGTGCTGATCAACAGCTCCTCATAAGAAACGTTCCCATTGGGATCCATTGTAAAACCATGAGGTCCTCATGAGTGGATTTAAGCGTGGAGCAGTTTAGCCTCTACATTGGACCTCTCTGTTGTTGCTCTCTTATATCCCCATGCTATTTTCCACAACACATCTTGTCCTAATGGTAAGCAGTATGCTTAGTAGATATTTAGCACATATTTTGAGGACACAGTAGCCATTTCGGACACGGCCCTAGCTTTAAAGAATGGTATTCACAGCAGTGCTGGATGGGAGTTAATCATTTGAAAAAGTGGCTTTATTTAATCACTGTGTATATAAATCTCAAGCTACATTTTTATGAAGGTATAGCGAGGATTTTAGTTTGGCTCCAGGCCACTGGCACTTTTTGTTTCCCAAAACCTACAGAGTGTTTTGAAGTACTCGGCTACCTCCAGAAATACCCGTGTAGTGGAGAAACAGCTGAGGGGCTTCGTAGCATCCAGCCTATCGTGTACACACACTCCAGACAGGTGCTCAGTCACCTTTTCTCAGGTAAGGTGGCGGGTCGTGGTTCAGGCCACACCTTCTCTACACCTGCATTTAAGTGGACCTTGCATGTCCAAATCACCACAGCTTTTTGTGTCCATAACCTCATGCCAAGTTATTTGTGTGTGGTGGTAAAACAACACTGACAGTGTGCTTTTACTGTGATAGTGGAGCTTATTCAACACTGGGCGTTCTGCAGTGTGACATGCTGAACATAACAGCTGTCTATGACGTGAGCTCCCTCCTAAGGTAGCGGCCTCATGGAAACGGAACCTATGAAGGCAGCGGATTTGGGACGCGCTCTGAAGGCAGCACGAAGCCACAGCTCGTTCCCATACGTCAGCATCAGTGCTTACTGCCGTTAGCGGTTCAGCCTCCCGTTCGCGCTTCAGCCGCCCGTTGTCCCTGGATTAGTTTTACGTTCAACTAACAACATGACTAGTTCAGCCACTTTTTCAGCTGTAACCAGAAATAATGTTCAAATAAAAAGTTCAATGTTAGCTGTAAAAGATTTTTATTTTGATAGCTGGACTGCCAAGTTAACACTACGTTCTGCGTGATTACTAGAAGTTAGCGGGCTAATTCAGGGAGAGTTCACCAAGGTTTCTAAACACTAAATACGTTATTCAGTTCATTAAACAATTAAAATGTACTTTTATATATATAACTACAACAAATGGAGTTCACTGTATGATTGCATTTGTAAACTAACTCCTCCGCTGCCACCGCTTTACCGGAATTATTTTGACGTATTTTACGTTTTCATTTAACATTAAAGGTACAATAGGTAATTTCTGACTCCTCTAATGGTCAAGAGAGGAATCGCAGGAACAAACACCCTGACACCACAACACTGTTTATTCTCCCCCTTCTCTGTGAACACGCTGACGTTGAAACGCCAATTGAAGGACTATAAACACAGAGGGTTAGTCACCATGTCAGTGAGCCTTTTTCAATGATAGGAAGGGATTTACAATGTTCTTGTAATAATGTTTTAACACAAAAATCTTACCTATTGTATTTAAGTCAGTGATAATGGCAAAGACCTATTGGATATCCTACACAGGATACATCGGATGCTGCCTTCAAATTTAATCGAAATAGGGCACCTTAGAAGGACAGTTTTCTGATTACCTCGGTTTGGGATATGTCTATGAAGGACGAGTGTGAAGAATTAAAATAGTGAAAATGCTGGCTTATAATTCCAAGGCGGCTGATTTCGTATTGGGACGATATCAACTGCGCATGGCAAGACGCTGTCCTTGTGACTGCTGTACAGAAATGCTACAGTTGATGAGGAGTTGTGGATCAAACTGGCCATTTGCAGATAGGAGGAAGTAATTTAGGCTATTTAATGAAACTTGAATCAAAAAGCAATTACAGATGTATTAAAGTCAAATGTTATTTTATGAATAAAAACTTAATTTATGAAAGACATTTTTTTTGTCATTCTCTCCTTCCATAAAACTTGTAGACAGCAACACCCCAAGGTTCTCTACTGTTTGTCTAAAAAGACGTGCTGTAAAATGGTACGATGTGGCCTTTACCCCAGAAAAGATAACAGCACTTCCTCGTTCACCTTTATACATGCTTCCATTCAAGTGTCAGCTCATATAACTAGGTTGGGCTGCATCGTGAATTTAAAAACACATGCAGCTCAGTGTGACCAAGTCAAACGCTGGTCAGTTTTGAGCCACATCCTTCCTTACAAACATGCATACACACACACACACACACACACACACACACACACACACACAGGGTGCTTGATATTCAAGATAACTTCAGCCCATTGCACACACATGCATTTAAACATGCTTTCAATTCCACCAAACATTTAACCTCCCCTGCAAACCCACAAAGACAACTGCCCCCCCACCCAAAAAAAAGAAACTCAAACGCAAACTAAATTTATCTTTCATTTTAATATGATGCCTCAAAGAAAAAATCTGATGGATGTTGATTCTGCAGTTCATGTTTAATTTATTTAGAAACATAAATATGAGCTCTTCCACAGTCCCAGATTAATCTCTCTCTCTCCCTCACACCTGCCAATAATGATTACAGTACTGGAGCCCTAAGACGCATCCAATTCTCCCATAATGCCACGTGATGGCAGTCAAATGGTAATCTTAAAGGGATAGTTCATTTTCTGGAGTTTCTTCTTTGTATCATTGTAATTTAGTGACGCGTAAGATTAATTATATTTTAAGATATTTAGAGAAGTTTCTGATGACCTGACCTCTGAAGACTACAAATCCTAAAATACCCTGCGCCTGCCATTGAAAAGCTGGCCATGAGTCAAAAACCTTTTTCCCCCCAAAAAGTGTCTGGGTGAAAAATATACACTAAAGCAATACAAATGGAAACAATATGAAAACAGATATAGAACAAATAATATAAAATAAAATGAAAATGAACAATCTCTCCAAACAAAAGATTTGAGTGCAGGGCAGACACTGCACCTACAGTGGTTAATCATTTCCATTTTGATTTGCCAGTACAAACTGGTACACCTGACAATTTGAGTGCATTAGACTATGAAAATGTTCCAAGCGCTGGAACGGACTGGTCTGATGTGCATGGAGACAATTGCTTATGTTCCTCACAATGCTGGAACCACACCAGCAGAGTCTTCAAGTAGAAAGACATCATATACAAAGAGTAACTAATTGTATATTTACGTACAGAAAATATGTCTATTTCCATTGTCTTGCTAGTCACAGATTGTCTGATTAAAGGGGAAGGTACAACCATTCCTAATGTTTCTCAGACCTGTGTAAAAACTCAATACTGAAACCTTAACTACAACCTTACTGATGTAGGACTGGCATTAACCTGGTCAGGCACTGCTGTTCATGTAACATGCAGATACATATATAGTAAGTGCAGTTGGAGATTGCACACTCTTCATAGGTAAGGTAAAACCTGCCATTTTATTAACAGCTGGCATGAAAGCTGGTCCTAATAGATTTATTAGCAATTAGCCTAGTAAAATCGCATACTGTGGAGCATCAAGAGCATGGTAGTGCTCGAGCTACAGAAATAAAATTAAGATGAACCAGGGGTTCTGCCATGACCAAATATCTGAGAACTGGTTGTGCAAAGAGTAATCTTCTGTTGCCAGACGCAGACACCATTTTAGATGAGATTAAAATCCTTCTGACTTGGATTTGAATCTACTCTCAACATTGACAAACATGGTAGGTCTGTAGAACAAACAGAATTTGTGACGTATCTGGAAATTCTATATCTAGGCTCCCAGTTGTGCCCCTTTGAGGAGCTGCACTGTTGCCCCTAGTTACCAACTCCTTTTGTTTCCAGGGTTCCGGAGTGTGTTGCATGTTCCCGCCTGGTTAAACACTACAGAATGGGCCAGTTTTCATTCTGTAGCGTTTCAGTAAGGATCGTACAGACGGGTCGCTTTGGTCTGCACACAGCCGAAGTATTCACATTGCCCCAATTCAGTCCATGACATCTCTTCCTGACCAACTGCTGGGCCGTTTTTGGAAAAAAAATTTTGGTTGATACATTTCACTAGACAATACATTCTAATGCATGTTCTTTTCTAGATTTCAATAGAACACTGATTGGTCACGAGAAACATGATACACTTTTTTAAGTGTGTTGTGCCCTGACCAGTTTCACACAAACCATTTCCATCTGCAGTAGAGTTGCTGTGGCACGCACCTCCGTTCTGTATCCTGCGGCTATATTTGCCGTCTCTTGGCCTTCACCATTCAAACTTGTGGAATTATTCACATCTAGAGCCACTAAATGGGGGGGGGGGGGGGGGGGGTGTTGTCATGCCAACAGCGATGCCCAATCATTTCAGCAGTATCTTCACAGAGGAATGAAGGAGATTTATTTGACGTTTGTGGGGCTTGCTGGAAACACACACTAAGTACCATACACAGTACATGCACAAAGCTACACCGCCGTACCTTGATTGAACAGAATTGGCCAATCCGAGCTCCCGATGTCATAACCTGTGACCTGTACACCCGCCATAAAAGTTCCTGTACGCACCAAAGAGCAACCAAAACATTCCTGCTTTCGAGAAGCAGTCTTGAGAACTGAGACTCCTGTGCCTATTGGGTATTAGTGAGAGGGCAAGAAGACAGGATATCTGTACTCCCTTGATGACCTGCACAGGTAGCCTGTGCCTTTGAGAGATCGTCTCATCCGTGTGCAGTCACACATATTGCACAAAGTTACAGCCATGTTCAGGAGTTGTTTTTTTATTCACTGCCTCTCGGATTCAGTGAGTAAATGCTTTGGGACAAGCCAAAGGCAGCCAAAATGAAAATCTTCACATAGATCAAATCATGTAAGACAAAACAGTCTCAAACAGTGGCATTTCATTAGTCAAAGAAATAACAGAAATGATTTGAACATTGAACACACAATGCTTTTGAGGTTTTTAGTGGAATTGTTACTGTTAATTCTTTCAACGTGTCAATGGTCTGCATTTTGAGGATTTATGCGGGAGAAAGTGCACCTTAGGGCCAGAAACCAGGTGAATACATGGGTCTCTGTATACTAAACGTGGAGCTCTGTAGACTGAAGGTGGAGCTCTGTAGACTGAACGTCCCGTACCGTCGAGGACTGGCCTCCATGTTGGACCCCAGCAGACCAGAGGTGCTCTTAGACAGTCTTTTTAGGTCTTCCAAAAACACCAATGAGTGCAGCTCAGTGTGATGACATCACGCACTGCAAGCCTTGTACCACTATATCCCCCAAAAATTAAATGAAATAAAGAGAAATAAGGAATAACTGAATCGCCCAAAGGTGGGAGAGGCTAGGAGTGAGGTAGAGGGATGTAAAGTGTTCACCGGAGTTGTTATCGTGTCCTTAGCAGCCATCTCCAGGCTGCACCGTAATCCTTGCGCCCAGAGTCATACAGTATGAAACAAATATTTTATGGACCAAAATGAGGGTCCCAGAGACTCCACCCCTCTAAAAGCCACATCCCCCAGGTTTTCTTTTCTTTTTTAAAGTCACACATCTGCTTATATGAAATAACCACGTACGCTCTGTGGCCACACCTACCACAAGGATTGTCTCACCAAATCAAGTCACATCCAATGACCACACTACCCCCCCCCCCCACACACACACAGACCCACCTATGGGCACTCATGCTCTCTGTCAGTGACTCTGTCTGTCGTACATATCCCTGCCACCCAGCAGGTCCTACTGCTCCGTCTGACTGTAGTCGTAGCAGAAGTTGAAGTTGCTGGGCGGTTTGGGAATAGGGGGCGCGCTTTCCGGGATGGGGACGTTCTCCAGGTCCAGGAGGCGGAGCTTGATCTCCATGGAGAGCAGGATCTCCAGTTCACTGCGCATGCACTCGCTGGTCATGTCCCGCCCAAGGAGAACACTCAGCCCGTCCGTCCATAGACAGAACTGAGAGAGAGAGAGAGAGAGAGAGAGAGAGAGGTATTCAGAAAGATTAGTAGGGACATACACACAACCTAGGTACATGTACACACATAAAGTCAGTGAGCACTTTATTAGGTAAACCTGTACACCAGACGAAATGCGATATCTAAGTGACTTTGACTGTGGATTGATTGTTGGTGCCAGGCAGGGTGGTTTGAGTATTTCAGAAACTGCTGATCTCCTGGGATTTTCACGCACTACAGTCTCTACAGTTTTCAGAGAATGGTGTGAAAAACAAAAAACATCCAGTGAGCAGCAGTTCTGTGGGCAAAAATGCATTGTTACTGAGAGAGGTCAGAGGAGAAGGGCCAGACTGGTCAAAGCTGACAGGAAGGTGACAGTAACGCAAATGACCACACATTACAACAGTGGTATGCAGAAGAGTATCTCTGAACACACAATGCGTCAAACATCTAAGTGGATAAGCTACAGAAGACCAATAAGTAAAAAATATATATAGTCACAAATAAGCATAAGCACACACACATACAGTACTGGCACTAATTTTGGAAACACTGCTTAAAGAAGTTTAGCATTCTTATAAATTTTGAATCTGTGGCCTTTCTTCTGTTGTTGTTTCTCTGAACCATTTCTGTCTGTAAAAATGTACTGGAAACAGGGGGTAGGCTCACGTCAGTTCTGGAGGAGGCGATGAAGTTAAGGTTGTCCTCCTCCACGTCGTATGTGATGCTGAAGGCCAGGTCCAACACTTCCTGTGGGAAAATACTTGTGTGTGTGAGAGACTGCAGCTGTGTGATCTACATTTAATTTACAGTTGCTCTCATACAGAGCCACGTACTCACATTATATTTCTACATACAATCTGTTGATACAGCTGGACATTTAAGTTAAGAGTTAAGTTTAAGTGGTTCAGTACCTTGCCTGTGTGCTCATCTGCGTAGTGTGTCATGCATGTCTGTATATTATGTGTGTGCGACGCATGTGTGTGCTTTTGTGTTTGCGTGAGCAGATTCATGTGTGTGTATGTGTGTGTGTGTACGTGTGTGTGTGGGACTGTGTGTGCATGTACGTGTCTGTGTGTGTGCTTGTGCACGTGTTGTGGCGTGTGCATGTGTGTGTGTTTGTAGAATATGTGCATGTGTGTGTGTGTGCACGTGTTTGTGCATTCATGCTTGTGTGTGTGCACATCGAGGTGTGGGACTGTGTGCATACAGTCAGGTCCATAAATATTGGGACATCGATACAATTCTCATCGTTTTGGCTCTATACACCACCACAATGGATTTGAAATAAAACTAACAAGATATGCTTTAACTGCAGGCTTTCAGCTTTAATTTGAGGGTATTTACATCCAAATCAGGTGAACGGTGTATGAATTACAACAGTTTCTATATGTGCCTCCCACTTTTTAAGGGACCAAAAGTAATGGGACAATTGGCTGCTCAGCTGTTCCATGGCCAGGTGTGTGTTATTCCCTCATTATCATTTACAAGGAGCAGATAAAAGGTCTAGAGTTCATTTCAAGTGTGCTATTTGCATTTGGAATCTGTTGCTGTCAACTCTCAATATGAGATCCAAAGAGCTGTCACTATCAGTGAAGCAAGCCATCATTAGGCTGAAAAATCTAAACAAACCCATCAGAGAGATAGCAAAAACATTAGGTGTGGCCAAATCAACTGTTTGGAACATTCTTAAAAAGAAAGAATGCACCGGTGAGCTCAGCAACACCAAAAGACCCGGAAGACCATGGAAAACAACTGTGGTGGATGACAGAAGAATTATTTCCCTGGTGAAGAAAAACCCCTTCAGAACAGTTGGCCAGATAAAGAACATTCTCCAGGAGGTAGGTGTATGTGTGTCAAAGTCAACAATCAAGAGAAGACTTCACCAGAGTGAATACAGAGGGTTCACCACAAGATGTAAACCATTGGTAAGCCTCAAAAATAGGAAGACCAGATTAGAGTTTGCCAAACAACATCTAAAAAAGCCTTTACAGTTCTGGAACAACATCCTATGGACAGATGAGACAAAGATCAACTTGTACCAGAATGATGGGAAGAGAAGAGTATGGAGAAGGAAAGGAACTGCTCATGATCCAAAACATACCACCTCATCAGTGAAGCATGGTGGTGGTAGTGTCATGGCGTGGGCATGTATGTCTGCCAATGGAACTGGTTCCCTTGTATTTATTGATGATGTGACTGCTGACAAAGCAGCAGGATGAATTCTGAAGTGTTTCGGGCAATATTATCTGCTCATATTCAGCCAAATGCTTCAGAACTCACCTGACCTGAATCCGATTGAACATGCATTTCACCTGACCTGAATCCGATTGAACATGCATTTCACTTGCTGAAGACAAATGAAAAAAAAATAACTTAAGGGAAAATGCCCTAAGAACAAGCAGGAACTGAAGACAGTTGCATTAGAGGCCTGGCAGAGCATCACCAGGGATGAAACCCAGCGTCTGGTGATGTCTATGCGTTCCAGACTTCAGGCTGTAATTGACTGCAAAGGATTTGCAACCAAGTATTAAAAAGTGAAAGTTTGATTTATGATTGTTAGTTTGTCCCATTACTTTTGGTCCCTTAAAAAGTGGGAGGCACATATACAAACTGTTGTAATTCCTACACCGTACACCTGATTTGGATGTAAATACCCTCAAATTAAAGCTGAACGTCTGCAGTTATAGCACATCTTGTTAGTTTCATTTCAAATCCATTGTGGTGGTGTATAGAACCAAAAAGATGAGAATTGTGTCGATGTCCCAATATTTATGGATCTGACTGTATGTGGGTGTGTGTGTGTGTGTGTGTGTGTGTGTGCATATGGAGTGTGGGACTGTGTGTGCACGTGTTATTGTGCGTGCGTGTGTGTGTGTGTGTATGTTTATGCAAGTGTTGTTTTGAGTGTGTGTGCGTATGTACACGGGTGTGGAAACTCACTTTATTCTGCTTGCCCTTGTACTCTTTCATGTGTGGACAGTCTTTCCCTGTCAGTAGTGCTTTGATATCAGACACAGGGACTGAAAAAGAGAGAAGGGTCGTTAGAAAGAGGGAACACAGATGGAGACAGGAAATGAGAGGTAAACAACCTCACAGGCCAGAGCTCAGAGTCAGAGTCAGATAGGAGTAGGCAACCCTAGCCATCGAGCTCCACAGATGCCTCTGATTTCTGTTCTGGAAATGAGTGCTTTGTTCATTTATTGGATTAATTATGAGGCTAAATGAATGCAGTAAGATTGAACTGTGGATCTCTCTTTTCTCAACACAGAAACTGCAGAGATTCGGACTCACTCTTTTCCTGCAGCATCTCAATGGGGGGCGTGTCCGAGTCCTCCTCAACGTCGCCATAGTGCAGGACTTTGTGATTGGGCGAGAGCCGGCAGTACCACAGCTTATCTGAAAGAGCCAATAAGAAGCTGTGAAGATGCGCATGGAGAACACACCCACCCCCACTGGCCAAAACCCCCAAAACCATTTCATACGCAAGAACTTCAGCTGCAATTCACGAGCCCGTTTAAAATGCCAAACTGTGTGAATGATTGAACCAATTAATTAATAATTAAGTGCAGAGGGTGGCGTGAAAATGAGAAAAGAAATACAACCCTTCTTGCCCACCCCTTATCTGGAAGTTGTTGGGTTTAGGCCAAGCACTGCAAGTCTAGTCTTGCACAGCTTATTGCACCAGCCCGACCTCCTTTAACTAGCTTTACACACGCATGGTGACAACCGTCCAATAAACTGACATAGGTATCAACACCTGGGTCAAGTACATAATTGTTTTCGATTAAAATACTTTTCTATGATTTACTGAGCTTGTCTGGTGTAGAAACTATGAAATACTCTCAAACCCCGCCTTCTGGGTCTCTTGGCTCAATTGCACCAGGCAAGATCACTCAAGCACAGAAAAGTCTTTGAATCCAAAACAATTACGTATTTGACCCCATAGACTGTGGAAATATATGGACCAATTGCCGGTTAGGTCACCCGGCATATGGGTAGGCATAAGATGAATAAAAAAAACTACTAGATTTTCTTGGGGGAATAAAATATTGACTTTGTATTTTGACCGCAATTGTACCATTGACTTTACATGGAAAACGGGTCTGCATGACCTATACTGGAACCAACCGCAGTGGCGCTAGTGAGCACCTTCTCTCAGCACGACCAGGAAATGAGCTTCAGAAAAGAAGCCCAGTTTAGGTCGCTCGATTTGACCCAGGTCTGTTGGGTGTGCATAGACTACTGAGAGGAGCATTGCGTCATCTGCTCCTTTGCATGATGGGAAATGGTTAACGTGTGCGGTTTTGCACTGTAAACAGTTTCTCACAGCTCAGCCATTGCTGTACCGTCTCCATAGCGCTCGTTCGTCACCGCGTGTTCCGGAAGCAGGGCCATTACTCTCCGGTGCCTGGTCGCCGTGACAACAGCAGCCCATGGCAACACAGCTGTTGCATAATAAAACCGGCACCTTGGTTCTAGTGTGTGATTGGTAAACCACACTGCGTTCGGCCAGTGTTTGAAAGGCAGGGCTGCGAGCGAACCGCTCCACCAGCGGTTGAACCGCGATGGTCCTCTCACCCTGCCTGCGCCGGCTGCTGATCTTGCGGAAAAGAGTTCCGTGGCACAGGCGGTTCAGCCTCTGCTGCCGAATGAGCTCCAACAGCTCCGGCTTCAGCCTCTCCTTCAGCTCTCTGCAGGGACAGACACACAGACACAGCGTCAGACAATCAGACACAGACACACAGACATAGCGTCAGACAATCAGACACAGACACAGACACACAGACATAGTGTCAGACACTCAGACACAGGGACAGACACACAGACACAGCGTCAGACACACAGACACAGCGTCAGACAATCAGACACAGACACAGACACAGGGGCAGACACACAGACACAGTGTCAGACACTCAGACACAGCACCAGACACAGCGTCAGGCATTCAGACACAAGGCCAGACACAGTGTCAGAAACAGGGTCGGACACACAGACACGGGGTCAGACACGGGGATAGGCACACAAACACAGAGTCAGACACACACGGGGACAGATATGGGGAAAGACACACAGACACAGTGTCAGACACTCAGACACAGCACCAGAGACAGCGTCAGGCATTCAGACACAAGGCCAGACACAGGGACAGACACAGTGTCAGAAACAGGGTCGGACACACAGACACGGGGTCAGACACGGGGATAGGCACACAAACACAGAGTCAGACACACACGGGGACAGATATGGGGAAAGACACACAGACACAGTGTCAGACACTCAGACACAGCACCAGAGACAGCGTCAGGCATTCAGACACAAGGCCAGACACAGGGACAGACACAGTGTCAGAAACAGGGTCGGACACACAGACACGGGGTCAGACACGGGGATAGGCACACAAACACAGAGTCAGACACACATGGGGACAGATATGGGGAAAGACACACAGACACAGGGTAAAGACACACAGACACAGCCGTCCAATGCAACACTCCCACAAACAGCATCTTAATAAAAAACATAACATGTTATTGACAACAACAATCCATTTCATCCATGTCAGGCCTTTCAGCATTATCATCCTGATAATCTTGTGTGTTACAGGAGAATATTTTCTAGAGTTGACAAAATTGACAGTTGACTAGAAACATCCATAAAGACAGCCGGATATGATGTAACCACATGAACAACTGTAATATGATCTACAATTCAAACTACTGCAGCTCCTACAACTACTACTACTATTATTACTACTACTACTACTACTACTACTACTACTACTACAAATACTACTGCTGCTGCTACTGCTAACAACAATAATAATAATAATAGACATAGTGATATCAAAACTACCTCCATCTACCTAGCTTGGAGCTGCTTTGCTAAACTCTCTCAGCTGACTGACAGCGGCGTAGAGAGCGACAGCGGTGAGAAAGCACTGCCAGTGAAAACAGGTCTCTTTGTTGTTGAGGAGGCCTGAGACGGCCAGTGGAGCTGAGCCCTGAAATGTCAGCGTGTGGCTGAGGAGGACAGCAAGAAGGGGGGGGGGGGGGGGGGCCTGTGCTGGCATCCCACATGATGCATTATTGATAAATGTCACTGCCATTTCCCTGCTCTCTCACACGTCTGTCACTTTTCAGACGCGCCTGACGACACAAAGGAGGGTTGCGCCGACCCTCACCCCCACCGTGCACCCCGGTGAAATTTCACTGCGCCTCGACACACCTCCGCACTCGCTGGGTCATGTGACTGGAACCGTCGTGCATGCTGGGAAGGCTAAACGGGTCTGACTGTTTAGTGACAAATACAGGGAAGCGGGGGAACAGCCCCGCTTAAAATTCCATAGGGGTGAGGTAAGCAACACACATGCGTAACCTTTCACTGGCTATCACAGTTTGGATCAATTCTATTTACAGTTGTGCTCATAAGTTTACATACCCTGGCAGATTTCTTAATTTTTTGGCCATTTTTCAGAGAATATGAGTGATAATACAAAAACGTTTCTTTCTTTGGTCTCATCACTCCAAATAACTTTGTTCCAGAAGTTTTGAGGCTTGTCTCTGTGCTGTTTGGCGTATTGTAAGCGGGCTGCCTTGTGGCATTGGCGTAGTAATGGCTTTCTTCTGGTGACTCGACCATGCAGCCCATTTTTCTTCAAGTGCCTCCTTATTGTGCATCTTGAAACAGCCACACCACTTTTTTTTCAGAGCGTCCTGTATGTCAGCTGAAGTTATTTGTGGGTTTTTCTTTGCATTCCGAACAATTTTCCTGCCAGTTGTGGCTGAAATTTTTGTTGGTCTACCTGACTGTGGCTTGGTTTCAACAGAATCCCTCATTTTCCACTTCTTAATTAGTTAGAGAACACTGCTGATTGGCATTCTCAATTCCTTGGATATCTTTTTATATCCTTTTCCTGTTTTATACAGTTCAACTACCTTCTCCCACAGATCCTTTGATAATTCTTTTGCTTTCCCCATGGCTCGGAATCCAGCAACGTCAGTGCAGCACTGGATGAAACATGCAGGGGTCTGTCAGGAGCCCAGAAACTCACTGACTTTTAATACACACACATTGATTTCAAGCAAACAGATCACAGGTGAGGTTGGTTACCTTTAATAGCCATTTAAACCTGTGTGTGTCAACTTGTGTGTATGTTATCAGGCCAAAACCTCCAGGGTATGTAAACTTTTGATCAGGGTCATTTGGATAGTTTCTGTTGTCATTATGATTTAAAAAGAGCAAACACAATTGTTTGATAATAAATGGCTTCACCCAACCACTAACCATGAGTGAAAGAAAAGTTTTTGTATCATCATTCATATTCTCTGAAAACTATTTAAGGCCATTCATGACTGTAGCAGAAAGGCTAACGCCAATAATGTTCTATGGGGATTTTCACATAATGGATTTAAGAGAATTTAATTTCCTGACTTAAATGGAATTGATCACAAACCTTGTTCCCCATTAGCCCATCCATTCATCCATTGTCCTCTAATTCCTGATCAGGGTCTCGGGAGGCCTGGAGCCTATCCCAGCATGCATTGGGTGTGAGGCAGGAATACGCCCTGTACAGGTTGCCAATCCATTACAGGGCACACACACCATTCACTCTCAAACTGACACACACCATTCACTCACACACTCAAACCTTCGAGCCATTTAGTCTGTCTTTGGACTGTGGGAGGAAAGTAAGAGTACCTGGAGGAAGCCCACACAGACACAGGGAGAACATGCAAACTCCACACAGAAAGGCTCTGCTGGCCGCGTTTTTAACCATGCAGTGAGGGGACGGTGCTACGTCATTCTGCGATAGGTGGATCGGCGGAGGTCGAAGGTCAAGACTCACAGCACGGGCGGGGCGAGGGTCTCTTCCTGGTGCAGTCGCTCGGTCTGCCGCAGTTTGAGGATCTCGCTGTAGTTCAGGGCGTTCACCTTGTTCTTGAAGAGCTCCAGGGAGGTGGGCTTGGTGGACAGGGTCCGAGTGATCTGCTCCCGGACAACCTGCATCACCTGCAGCACACGGTGGAGAACGACATGTCAGCCAAAATACCCACATCACACCTCGGGGAGAGAACCTGCACCACACGGTGGAGAACGTCATGTCAGCCAAAATACCCACATCACACCTCGGGGAGAGAGGCGGGGCCAAATCACACCGCATAACAGTTGCTTAGCTGACACGTTTACCCAAAGCAGCTTACAGTTGATTAGACTAGGCAGCAGCCAATCCCCCTGTAGCAATGTGGGCCCAAAACCTGCACTGATCTTATTGTGGTGACACTGAGGGCTCTGTGCAGCGGATGGATTAGCCCAGAGCCTCTTCCTGCAGAGGCAAACTCCTCAACTAAATAAGACAGGAAGCAAATTGTCCCCGCAATCCCAAGTGTCCTGGGTACTCTGACGGCTGCTGTCAAAGCAGGACATCGATATCACTGTGTGACAGGGAGCTGGGACTGGCAGGACTCCTGTACATACACAACACACTTGTATGCTGAAACACACACACTCACATACACAAACACTCTTACACCAGGTTGGGCGACATGGCTCAGGCAGTAAGAGCAGTCGTCTGGCAGTCGGAGGGTTGCCGGTTCAATCCCCCGCCGAGGCTGTGTCGAAGTGTCCCTGAGCAAGACACCTAACCCCCAACAAATGCTCCTGACGAGCTGGTCGGGGCCTTGCATGGCAGCCAATCACCGTCGGTGTGTGAGTGTGTGTATGAATGGGTGAAACGCTTTGGATAAAGCGCTTTGGATAATTGTACAGCGCTTTGGATAAAGGCGCTATATAAATGCCTGCCATTTACCATTTACATGCTGAAACACACACTCATACACACACCCTCACATACACAAACACTCTTACATGCTGAAACACACACACACACTCATACACAAACACTCTCACATGCTGAAACACGGACACACTCATACGCAAATACTCTTACACGCTGAAACACACACAATCATACACACACCCTCACATACACAAACCACTCTTACATGCTGACACATACACACACACACACACACACACACACACACGCATTCTTACATGCTGAAACACACACTAATACACACTCATACATAAACATCGATATCACTGTGTGACAGGGAGCTGGGACTGGCAGGAGCATGCTTGTCCGTGTGGTCACACACACAGATACACACACTCATAGACGGTAATACACAAACACACACAAACACACTGATACACACACTCATAGACAGTAATACACAAACACACACACACTGATACACACACTCATAGACAGTAATACACAAACACACACACACACACACTGATACACACACTCATAGACGGTAATACACAAACACACACACACACACACTGATACACACACTCATAGACAGTAATACAAAAACACACACACACACACACACACTAATACACACACTCATAGACAGTAATACACAAACACACACACACACACACACACTGATACACACACTTATAGACAGTAATACACAAACACACACACACACACACACACACTGATACACACTCATAGACAGTAATACACAAACACACACACTGATACACACACTCATAGACAGTAATACACAAACACACACACACACACACACTGATACACACACTCATAGACAGTAATACACAAACACACACACACACACACACTGATACACACACTCATAGACAGTAATACACAAACACACACACACCTGCTGTGCTTCCTCATCTCCCTTCATCAGTGCGAATGGACTCAGTGACGCTGACACAGCCAATCACCACTTGACCTCGCTCACCTCTTGCACCAAAAGGGGGGGTGTCACACAGAGGGCCAAGGGGAGGGGGGAGGGGGAAGGATGTGGGGGGGGGGATTGTAAAGGCTCCTCATCCACCTCCTCGTTCACACCGTGTGTGTGCAGAGAAAACAATTGCACATAGCCACCTGGCCCTCCCGTGTGAAGGGAGGGTAAAAAAGCACCTCTCCATTTCTCCTCCCTCTTTCTTTTCTATCCTATTCCCTCCCTCCCCATCCCTCTCTCTCCCTCCCTTTGACACCAGTCAGCCGTCTCCTAGGCAACGGCAGTCGTGTGAACGTCATCTCGAGACCCTGTCAGAAGCGGCGTGATGCAGTCACCATCAGCGCTTTTTCAGAGCCTCGAACGCGGCGGAACGGGCGACAGAGACGCGGGATCCACAGTCACACGCCAATAAGTCTTAATGAAATCACTAACATCATGCAGGATGATTGACTGCCTAACTGAAGCTCCAAAATCTATGTACCTGGAAATCATGGTATAGCTCCACACAAAATTAAACAAGACACAAATATTATACAACACAAATTACACTATTTAACCACAAACTGCTACGGTATTTCACAGTACAGAACCCTGCACAACTCTTACACTACAGTAAATTACAATACACCACACAAAATAGAGCATTGAACTTTCAGAAACAACTATCACTCCGTCCTGCCTGTTAGAAGAGCAGACGTTTGTGCACACACAGACACAAAGACACACAAACACATATAAGCAAACACACAGACCCACACCCCCATGCAAAAGTAACCTCCATATGGTGTCCTGCTGGTCTAGCCCCGAAGCGCAACACGATTTGGCTATCAAATCAGGAGAAGGAGAGCCAAGCAGTACCACGGAAAAACGGGACAGGAGTGTTCTTTTCATGGAGAGAGAGATACAGAGGGAGAGAGAGAGGAAAAGAGAAAGAGGGACAGAGAGAGAGAGAGAGAGGGACAGAAGGAGAGAGTATCACCTTCACGCCTTCGGCAGGTCAGTGCTAAGCTCTGTAGTCCGATGTCACAGTGCTGGGTAAAGGCCCAGACTCAGCTCACAGGGGAGAGAGGAGAGAGACACCCTAGCTGCAGCTCCCGGCACCCCAGCCTCTGAAGAGCCAGCTGTCCCTGTATCCTCCAACCGAGGAGTGACCCCCACCACACAGACCCTACACCCACCACCGAGCCACCGCCCCGCCCCCAACATCCACTGACACGGCCGAGCCCGCCCCATCTCTCTCTCCCTCTCTCTCTCGTTCACTCCCTCTCTGTATCTCTCCCTCTCTCTCTCCCTCTCTCTATCACTCTCTCTATCACTCTCTCCCTCTTTCTCTTTCACCCCCCCTCTCCCTCTCTTTCTCTCCCTCTCTGTATCTCTCCCTCTTTCTCTCTCCCTCTCTTTCTCTCCCTCTCTCTTTTACAACCCGCCTCTCTCCATCTTTCTCTCCCTCTTTCACTCCCTCTCTGTCTCCCTCCCTCTCTTTCTCTCCCTCTCTTTTACAACCCGCCTCTCTCCATCTTTCTCTCCCTCTTTCACTACCGCTCTGTCTCCCTCCCTCTGTCACTCTCTCCCTTTCTCTTTCACTCCCCCCTCTCTCTTTCTCTCCCTCACTCTCCTTCTCTTTCTCTCCCTCTCTCTCTCTCACACACACATAAACCTCACAATCAGACACACACACATAAACCGACAGACACACACTCTGGACTCAGACACACACACACACACACACACACACAATCAGACACACTTGCCCACAGACTGACACACACACACACGCCCCCAGCCGACACTGGCGTGTGGCTGATTGGCCAGCAGAGATTACCGGCGAATGACTCAAAGGCAGAGCAGTTAGAGACTTACTGGAGCGAGAGGAACGAGGCGGGGGCTTGAAAAGAGAGAAAGTTAAAGAGCGTGGAAGGGCAGAATGAAATGATAGAGAGGAAAAGAGATAGACAGTGAAGGGCAGAGGGAGAGAAGGAAACAGCTGTTCCTCTCGACGGGACACAGTGCAGCATGTTACTTTGATTTCAGCAGCCATCAGAAGATACTCTCCTTACTCTGTGACATGCCAGTGTGTTGAACACGGTCCCGTAAATAAACACACACTCTCTTTACACTGTGACACCCCAGTGTGTTCAACGCGGCCCCGTCCTCAAAGCCGGAGTGAATTTCATAAATCATAAATCAATGTATTTGTGGTTTATTCAGTATCTGACTGAATTTATTCTTGACATGAAACCACTTAAGTGAATCTTCTGTGGTTCTAACAGACAAGCCAACGTCTGGACGACACAGAAACTACAGACCAGACACCCAGGGCTCTCCCCACACATGGGCTCCCCCCCAACCAAGCTTGACTCTCATTCATGCCCCTCCCACTTCCAAGCTCCGCCCACATCTTTACTGTCAACACGGGACCCTCCTGGTCCTTAGCCAGTCACTGCTCAAGAGTACTGTTGCCTTACTGCACTGAGGGAAACTGCTACCTTGTTCAAAATGTGTGTGCATGTGTGTGTGCGTGTGTGTGTGTGTGTGGTGTGTGTGAATGTGTGTGTGTGGGGTGTGGTGTATGTGTGTGTGTGTGCATGTTTACATCCAGCCTGCCACTCAGCTCTCCCTCTCTTTGTGTTTGTCAGCAGTGCTTTTTTGTGGTTAGTGCTGATACAACAAAGTGACTTAGTGACCCATCTCTCTCTCTCTCTCCCTCTCTCTCTCTCTCTCTCTCACTCCATTTCTCTTTCTGTCTCTCTCTCTCTCTCTCTCTCTCTCTCTCTGGAGGGGTTGTAGCATTCCTGCCAGCAGGAGGGATTCTCATTGTGGCTCTAATACCGCTGTGAAAAGGCATTCGCTCCATTGTTTCTGCCAGAGAGGATTGTGGGAGAGCAGTCTGCTCACACAATAACAGTGCCCACTGCCCTCCCAGGGGTCAACGACCGGGAAGTGCTTTCCTCATCTGAGATGTTCTCCCACAAAGTCGACTTTGGAGCGACCTGCTCCTCATCTTCAAAGGCCATTCCCAGCATGACAATACAAGCGTGACCGTTACATTACAATCACTCAGCAGACGTCCTTATCCAGAGTGATTTATGGAAGTGGAGGCCAAAAAACCCATTCAATTTCACCAATAGAAGAAAATGTATTACACACAAAAATGCGTCTTCAGGACAATTCCCAGGGATTCATGCAGGATTATATTCACCATCGGAAGGGTTAAAGTATCACCAATGCGGCACAAAATTGAGCCAGGTCCTCCATTCCGAGACTCTGGCAGTGCTCTGCTTTTCCCTGCGATTCATCTCTCCTACCGGTGGCTCCAGTCACTCCATTATAACTGGCAAACGGAAGCACGCTTGTGGAGGAAGATGCTAAGAACGATTTTGAATGTATACAGCCGCGAAAAATGCAACCCCTCTCCAGTCAGCCTCTCACTACAATTTTGCAGGCAGGTCAGGCCGCCTCCTGGCTAAGAGCTGCCCTCATTGGATGTTAGCCACCAGGAGCGATGAAAAACGCAAGTCCCCGAAAATCTGTCCTGGGACAGCCACAGATATTCAGAGTTGGTTTATTGCTAGCTGTGGGAATGTGAAGAGAATTTCACCAAATATTAAAGAAAAAAATCCCAGCTTTAAGCACTAACGCCAGTGTCTGCCAGAATGGACAAGGGTGGGGAGGGAGGTTGCCAGTGGTCTGAGACCCTCCCGCTGTGCCCTGTAGCCGCGGACACCCCGTTGGGCATACCTTGTCAAAGTCCTCCTGCGTGGCCCTCATCTCCTTCCAGGTCTTGTTGAGTAGCTGAATGCAGATGCAGAAGAGCTCATTCAGCAGGCAGTCCTGGGAGAAGAACACCGGGTGGTAGTCCGAGCCCGTCTCCGACGCTGCGGAAGGGGAAAAATTTGAGAATTCCCACAATTCCGACTAGTCACAACATGCCTGTGGACCCTGGGACGCACACATGCCGTATGCCGGAGTTTTATTAAGGCCGAGTAAGGCTGGGTTTGAGCTGTGCTAACACTCGCTTATTCTGGGTTCTACTGAGTTGTACAAACGCTCTGTTATTCTGGGTTCGATTCAGCTGTACTAACGCTCTGTTATTCTGGGCTTGATTGAGCTGTACTAATGCTTGGTTATTCTAGGGTGGATTGAGCTGTACTAACACTTGGTTATTCTGGGCTGGATTGAGCTGTACTAACGCTCGGTTATTCTGGGCTGGATTGAGCTGTACTAACGCTCGGTTATTCTGGGCTGGATTGAGCTGTACTCACGCTCGGTTATTCTGGGCTGGATTGAACGGTACTCACGCTCGGTTGTTCTGGGCTGGATTGAGCGGTACTGACGCTCGGTTACTCTGGGCTGGATTGAGCGGTACTGACGCTCGGTTACTCTGGGCTGGATTGAGCGGTACTGACGCTCGGTTATTCTGGGCTGGATTGAGCGGTACTGACGCTCGGTTACTCTGGGCTGGATTGAGCGGTACTGACGCTCGGTTACTCTGGGCTGGATTGAGCGGTACTCACGGGGCTCCCCGATACGCAGGATCTCACACAGGATGAGGGTGAGCTGAATACTGCTGCGAGCGAACGGGCATTCATGTTTATCCTCTCTGCTGCTGTTCTCCAACACAAACTGAGAGAGAGGGAGAGAGGGAGAGAGAGAGAGGAGGGGAGGGAGAGAGAGAGAGGGAGAGAGAGAGAGAGGAGGGGAGGGAGAGAGAGAGAGAGGAGGGGAGGAAGAGAGTGAGAGAAAAAGAGGGGAGGGACAGAGAGAGAGAGGGAGGGAGGAGGGGAGAGAGAGAAAGAGAGGGAGGGAGAGAGAGAGAAGGAGGAGAGGAGAGAGAGAAAGAGGGAGAGAGAGGGAGAGAGAGAGGGAGAGAGAGGGAGAGAGAGAGAAAGAGAGGAGGGGAGAGAGATTTATTGTTGATTGAACTCTAAATCCATTGTTTGGCAGTTATTACATGTAATTCTTACATGTTACTTAGCTGTCGCTTTTATCCGAAGCGACTTACAGCTGATTAGTCTCAGCAGGAGAAAATCCCCCCTGGAGCAATGTGGAGTTAAGGGCCTTGCTACAGGGCCCAACAACTGTGCGGATCTTATTGTGGCTACACCAAGGATCGAACCAACAACCTTTTCAGGGGCCCCGGGTAAGGTACCTTAACCACTATGCTACAGGCTGCCCCTGTAGCGTAGTTATAATGGTGACACCAGTGCTACAGGTTCCTGGTAAACCCAGCTCAGATCAAGCCTGTTTGTCCACAAGGATCCCACCTATATGGGAGGCATGTCTGGATTTTTATAATTTTCTGTTATTATTTCCGATCCCATCCCTTCCGTTCCACCATCACTGGCTGATGAAATTGCCTCCCACCCATTTCCTGAATGTTACCCGTGGTGACACAGAACTGACAGAAACACTCCTGCTGTGAGTGCTGGAGGATCAATAAGCAAGAAGGCAAAAATAAACTGCCTGCCTACCCTCGTAAACCCGCCCTGTCCCCTGTCCCCCATAACTCCCGCTCCATCACCTTCCAAATCCCCACCACCTCACCCTTCCAATCTCCACCCATTGCGCGAAACCCTGGCCCATCACCTCCCAGTCCCCACCTAAACCCCACCCCTCCCCTCTGAGTCCTCACCCCTTACCCTTCTAAACCCTGCCCCTCCTCTCTGAGTCCCCACCCCTTACCCTCCTAAACCCTGCCCCTCCTCTCCCAGACCCCACCCCCTTACCCTCCTAAACCCTGCCCCTCCTCTCCCAGTTCCCCCCCCTTAACCCTCCTAAACCCTGCCCCTCCTCTCCCAGTTCCCGCCCCCTTAACCCTCCTAAACCCTGCCCCTCCTCTCCCAGTTCCCGCCCCCTTAACCCTCCTAAACCCTGCCCCTCCTCTCCCAGTCCCCACCCCCCTACCCTCATAAAGACCCCTCCTCTCACCCTGCTGTAAGCGCCAGGGTAGCTCGAGGCAAAGTAGGTCATGGTGTCGAGTGCAAGCAGCCCAGGAGGGGTCCGGATCAGATCCTGGCCGGGGTTACTGTTGTTCTGCAGGAGGACGGGGGGGGGGGGGGGGGGCATCAACACAGACATACATTAATTTACAATGCCAAAACAATATTATACACCACCACACCACCAACAAAGAGATCAGAGAGGGCAGATGAAATGGGAAACGAAGAGAGCATGAGGGAAATGTTGCATTTATTGACCATCTGTGTTCATATTCATAGGCGGAGCTGTACATTTAGACAATATTAGAAATAAAGAAGCATATCTCCTGCCAATGAAGTAGGCTGTGCATGGAGATGGGGTGTGAATGAGTCGCGGTGGGTTTATGGGAGAGTCTCAGAGGGGGTTATGGGATAGAGCGGGGAGGACTCACGGAGAAGCCCAGCTTCTTGAACTCTTTGGCACAGAGAGAGCGGCGTCGCTCGTGGCTCAGGCCGCTGTCGGCCTCTGACACAAACGCTGCCTGACGCAGAGCATGGAGGACCTCCCGCTGGTCCTGAGAGAGGGAGGGAGACGCAGGGAGAGGGAGAGAGAGGGAGAGAGAGGGAGGGGGGAGAGGTAGAAGAAGAGAAAGAAACAAAAATAATAATAATAACAATAATAATAATAATAATAATAATAATAATAATAATGAAATATCAGATTGAATTTCTTTCTATTGTTTTTCCATTTCTGCCATCCAATTTCAACATTAAGTCTTCCCTTAAATTCATACATTTTGGAACTTGAAGAAAGTGGGCAGAGAGAACAAAGATAGTTCTCTGGCTTTCTCACACAAAAGGCAGAGCGTGTTTATTCTTAACGCCTCTGTACTGTGCTGTGCTTTGCGCACTCTAGGGGGCGCACCCCTCAGGAAGGCAGAGTGTGTTTATTCTTTTTTTTTTTAAGATATTTTTTAGGCCTTTTTCAGCTTTATTGGACAGTATATAGAGACAGGAAGAATGGGGGCGAGAGAGAGGGAAAGACATGCGACAAATTGTCAGACGGTCGGATTCGAACCGCTGACGTCGCGGCTCGCAATGAGCATGCGGCCAGTGCTCTACAGGCTGCGCCACCAAGACACCCAGAGTGTGTTTATTCTTAACGCCTCTGTACTGTGCTGTGCTTTGCGCACTCTAGGGGGCGCACCCCTCAGGAAGGCAGAGCGTGTTTATTCTTAACGCCTCTGTACTGTGCTGTGCTTTGCGCACTCTAGGGGGCGCACCCCTCAGGAAGGCAGAGCGTGTTTATTCTTAACGCCTCTGTACTGTGCTGTGCTTTGCGCACTCTAGGGGGCGCACCCCTCAGGAAGGCAGAGCGTGTTTATTCTTAACGCCTCTGTACTGTGCTGTGCTTTGCGCACTCTAGGGGGCGCACCCCTCAGGAAGGCAGAGCGTGTTTATTCTTAACGCCTCTGTACTGTGCTGTGCTTTGCGCACTCTAGGGGGCGCACCCCTCAGGAAGGCAGAGCGTGTTTATTCTTAACGCCTCTGTACTGTGCTGTGCTTTGCGCACTCTAGGGGGCGCACCCCTCAGGAAGGCAGAGCGTGTTTATTCTTAACGCCTCTGTACTGTGCTGTGCTTCGCGCACTCTAGGGAGCGCACCCCTCAGGAAGGCAGAGCGTGTTTATTCTTAACGCCTCTGTACTGTGCTGTGCTTCGCGCACTCTAGGGGGCGCACCCCTCAGGAAGGCAGAGCGTGTTTATTCTTAACGCCTCTGTACTGTGCTGTGCTTTGCGCACTCTAGGGGGCGCACCCCTCGGGAAGGCAGAGCGTGTTTATTCTTAACGCCTCTGTACTGTGCTGTGCTTCGCGCACTCTAGGGGGCGCACCCCTCGGGAAGGCAGAGCGTGTTTATTCTTAACGCCTCTGTACTGTGCTGTGCTTCGCGCACTCTAGGGGGCACACCCCTCAGGGCTCACCTGGTTGTAGGAGTCCAGCGGGGTTCTCATGCGAGGCTCCAGGTGGTTCAGGCTGACAGACTGCAGGACGTACAGATAGTGGGCCATCTCGTCCCCCACGGACCCAGAGCTGTGGATGATGTTCTGTGGATCAGCAGCACCAGACATTCAGTGGGAGTGTAGCCAAAAACAACGAGAGAGCCAGTACAGACCATAATAACAGACACCTGCAGCATGCATTCATCCTATAATCAGAGCTATTTACAGCCTCAAGGTGAAGCTACTGCAGTCCTGTTCATAAACTATTTCCTATGATGTAGGACTTGCATTGGCCACTGCTTATTTCCTATTACCTGCTGTTCCCCAAATAGCAACTGGCAATTTACTGACCCTCTACGAGAATATGTAAAGATACTGTACCTGGGAAAAAGCCATTTACCTGGGGAGAAAAACTGTTTTTACATCTGCATGTCACCAGCTCGCTCAGAGAGTAATCCGAGTGCATCCATTTGAATTTCAAATATGAAAGCGATTGTTTTCCGTGTTTACGTTTACATGGAGATGACTTTGCTGCGTTCAATTTCCATTGGTAAAGCGAAAAAAGGCAATCAGACCAGACAAAAGATTCATTCTGCCGCAGGTGCTTCACTGAAGCCCTCTTATCTCAATAAGGCAGCATATGAAGACAACAGAATAAAGCAAACATTAAGTTTACTTTTGCACTTATAACAGCTGGACATCTACTGAAGAGCATCTACTGAAGTAATTCAGGTCAGTGTCCGAACCTCCAAGGCGTGCAAACCCAGTTCCCGACCTGTCGCACTACATTACAAATTCCGTACCCTGTATAACAGTGATCATCAAATCACAGTCCAGGAGGGCTGAGAACTGCTGGTCTTCCACCCTCCCTTTACCTGGGAGACATTCTCCCAGTAGCACTAATTGTTCAGTTAATTACACAGAAGAAAAGAAAAGCAGGGCTTGAATTTGATTTGAGATTTGATGATCGCTGCTGTGTAAGTATCTTTGCTGAAAGCGCATTTTCTTTGGGAAATAAATGTTTTTTTTTACAATTCAGAAAAAAAGCAGAGCTGAAGGCAGAGTTGAAGATAATTGCTGGTTAATTATTACCTTGTAAATATACTGACGTACGTCTTTCTTCGAAAGGAATGCAAAAAGTTCCTGTCAGTGAAACAAAAACATACATCAAAATAATTATGAGCAGTCCCTGAATTCTTAAGATTCTTAGAATCTGCAATGAGACCAAGCTACCACAAGGTGGCATCGTGTTAACTGCCCATAAAAGGAACTGCAGGCTTAAACCTTTTCAACAGCCTCACCCTGTGCATACCAAACTCAGAGGGCAAACTTCAGATTAGGTGACTCAACCTGCTCTTGTGATGAAACAGCCCTTTGTGAAAAGGATTATTTAATCACAAATGTGATATATCGGTTTCATGTCAGAAGGGATGGAGATGTGAGAAATGTGTATGCAGTTTCCATATTAATCAGCAGTTTCCATATTAATCAGCCGTTTCCATATTAATCAGACTGAACCACAGAAAAGAATGTGCGTGCGTGATAATACGGTACTTTCTGAAGGAAGATTAATTTCTTGAGAAATTACCCCAGATCAAAAAAAGATTAAAATCATGCCACCCAAATTCTAGGCCTCAAGTTGGATCACCACCCCATACAGGGGCGCTAATGCTAATGTTAACTGTGTTTCAGAAGTGAGCAGTCACTAAAGGCTAATGCTAATGTTAACTGTGTTTCATTGGTGAGCAGTCACAAATGCTAATGTGAACTGTGTTTCAGCAGTGAGCAGTCACTAAACTGCAGGGGGTGGGAGAAAGACTGCACAGTTGGGAGGAGAGAGAGAGATGAAGTGATACCTGTCTATCTGTCTCGCCTGCTGTCAGTAGCAGGGCCATGAGGAGCGCCATGGCTTTGGTCTGGATCTGCTGGTTAGTCCTGAGAGAGACAGAGACATATTTACACACAGTTGTGAAATATACAGCATTTAAATACACTGCTGATCACAGTATTTAAACAGTATTTGGGTGCAGGCATTTGCATGTGTTTGTGGGTGTACATTAATTTTTGTGCGTGTGTGGGTGTGTATGGGTGTGCGGATGTGTTTGTGTGAGTGAGTGAGTGAGTGAGTGAGTGAGTGAGTGAGTGAGTGAGTGAGTGAGTGTGTGAGTGTGTGTGTGTGTGTGTGTGTGTGTGTGTGTGTGTGTGTGTGTGTGTGAGTCCGAGTATGTGTGTGTGAGAGCTCATCCAGCAATGGTGCCTCAGATCTCCCCCAAACACAGTACCTAAGCGCACATCACCAGGAACGTTCCCATGGCAATGCCCTCGTACTTGAGGCCCACTGCCAGAGAGGAGAACCTCTGGGTCCCCCACTGCCCCCACATCCTGCTAACTGCCCCGCTCTGGGTCCCCCACTGCCCCCACATCCTGCTAACTGCCCCGCTCTGGGTCCCCCACTGCCCCCACATCCTGCTAACTGCCCCGCTCTGGGTCCCCCACTGCCCCCACATCCTGCTAACTGCCCCGCTCTGGGTCCCCCACTGCCCCCACATCCTGCTAACTGCCCCGCTCTGGGTCCCCCACCCCATTCCGCTAACTGCCCCGCTCAGGAGACGGTTTGCCTCAGTAATGGGGTGTAAAATGAGCCCCGGTGCCAGGGGGCCAGCTTACCCTGCCCCAGTCTTCCGCTCCAAGAGCGTAACCAGGGCAACCCCTTCAACGCCACACCTGGCGCCCAGACCAGGCTTTGATGTGGGAGCCGGCACCCAGGGGTGCCGTTAGGCAGTGTTTACACCCCTCCGCTGCCTGGAACCTGCACTCCCTACTTCTGTTAAAACTGTCAGTGGAGGTTTATAGCCCCTGACACACCGTTACGGTTCCTGGCCGGCAGTTTAGCCGTGGGAAATTGTGTGTGTCTGGACAGGAAGTGATGTCACAATTCGCTCTGCACGCAAATTGTAAGCTGTGCTGTCCACTCTTTCAGAACTGTGGTGTCCACATCACACCGCTAAATCTTCCAAAACGATTTAGAGTCACACTCTTCCTTGGTCTGTCCATATGAAAACAGATGCACGCACACACACAAGTGCACACAAACACACACACACACACACGCGCACACATGCACATACTTTCCAGGCTCAGGTGGGAGGGGTTCTGGAGTGTTAAACAGAGAGGTCTACAGAAACTGTTCCAAATGTCCCACAATCCTGTGCTGCAAAAATTCAGCCAGAGCTGGTTTCCTGCTTTGTGGGGCCCACTGGGGTGTCAGTCAGAGCCTTTCCCAGATCATGTGACTCACTGGTGCTTTGCTGTCTGCACACTGCTGCCTGGCTACTGTAGTGTACATACATTAAGTCACTGTCACTGATGGTCTATTGCACATAAGTCATTTTTGGAGTCTCTACTGCAGCTGGACAGCGCTTAGCTCTGCCTTTTTACAGGGTGCATATGACGTGTGATTTTATTGGCAGAGTGTCTGTGATATGTGTATGAATGATCATAACCGCATGTTTGTGGGTGTGTGTGTATGTGAATGTGATATATGGTAATGTAATGTAATGTACATGTGTAAGTGTGTGTGTATGAGTGTGTGCGTCTATGGTATATACAGTGGTCTCCAGAATGACCGGCACCTTGATAAATATATAAAAGTGCTGAAAACTAAAACATAATAGTTATTGACATAAGCTTTATTTTCCATCATATGTAACATAGTGCACTTTATTAATGATTCAATGGAATCAACCAAAGTCTTGCATTTTTTTAAAGAAAAAATGTATTTCCCCAAAAAACAGGTTCCACAATTATTGGCACCCCTGGTTTAAGACGACAGCCATGAGTCTTTTCCTATAATTTTTAATAAGGTTAGAGAACACATTTGGAGGGATTTTTGACCATTCCTCCATGCAGAACTTTTCAGAATCATTGATATCCTTGGGATACCCCCTCTTCAGTTCAGACCATTGATTTTTTTATTTATGTCTGTAGACTGAGTTGGTCATTGCAGAACATGGTTTTGTTTCTGTTTGGATTTTGATGCATGCTTGGAGTCATTGTCCTGCTGGACAATCTACCTATGACAAAGACTCCTTCCTAGCACAGGCAACCATTTTTTCTGCCAAGATATCTGAGTACTTTGTTGTACTTTGTTTTGAATTCATTGTGCTATTGATCTTAAATAGTGCCCCTGGACCACTCACAGACATTTTTTGACAGTATGAGGTGCTTCTCCTTGTATGCATTCCATTTTTCCACCAATCATGTCGATGGTGTGTAAGGCCAAAACTTAAAATTTTGGTCTCATCTGAAAATAGCACTCTCATCCAGTCATAATTCCAATGAGGTTTGGCAAACTCAAGATGCCTGGTTTTGTTTATTGTGCTCAGTCTTCTTGCCACAATACCAAAGTGTCTGCTGGTATGGAGGTGCCATTTTAAATATTTGCTAATCTTAAGGATTGACATGGTGGTTGAATGTGACAACGTCAGTTAAATATTAGCATTTTCTTGCCTGTAGGCTAGTGGCATAAACTGCGTGGATAGGGGAGTGGTTATCCGTGTTTGTACGGTGTGTATGTGTGTGTGTGTGTATGCATGTGTGTGTGGGCGTGTATGTGTGCATGCGTGTGTGTGTGTATGCGTGTGTGTGTGTGTTGCGTGCGTGTGAGTGCGTGTATGTGTGTGTGCGTGCATGCGTGTTTGCGTTTGTGTATGTGTGCGTACGTGCGTGTGTGCTTGTGTGTGTGCGTGTATGTGTGTCTGTGTGCGTGCGTGCGTGCGTGCGTGTTTGCGTTTGTGTATGTGTGTGTGTGCGTGCGTGCGTGTGTGCTTGTGTGTGTGCTTGTATGTGTGTGTGTGTGTGCGTGCGTGCGTGTGTGCGCGTGTGTGTGCGTGCGTGTGTGTAGGTGTGTGTGCGTGCGTGCGTGCGTGTATGTGTGCATGCGTGCTTGTGTGTGTGCGTGTATGTGTGTGTGTGTGTGTGCGTGCGTGCGTGTGTGCGTGCGTGTGTGCGTGTGTGCGTGTGAGCTTGTGTGTGTGCGTGTATGTGTGTGTGTGTGCGTTCGTGCACGTGTGCGTGTGTATGTGTGCGTGTGTGTATGTGTGCGTGCGTGCGTGTGTGTGTGTGCGTGCGTGTGTGTATGTGTGTGTGTGTGTGTGTGTGTGTGTATGTGTGCGTGCGTGCATGACACCCATGTGTGTGTGTGCTGAGCACGGCGCGGTGTCTCCTCACTCACACTTGCATGTGTAGGATGAGCCTCTCCAGGGTGACCTCCTGCTTGACCAGCGTGAAGAGGCTGCTGCTGCTGAGCACCATGTTACCCAGGATGGCCAGGGACAGCTGCTGGATGGAGGCGTCCTGGGACTTGGCATTAACGAAGCTGGCGATCTGTGGAGGACCAGAGCAGAGTGTCAGTCACAGGAAGGGCCTGGGACCTGGGTGGTGCTGGAGCATAGCCTGTCGACTGTAAATATAGTGCCAAGTGCCCGTTAAGTCACCCACTGACTATCCATGGGCTGCTGAAAAGCTTCATCTGTCCCTCCTAAGATTACCGGTGCCACCATGTTGTACATTTGGAGCCAGAGACTACATAATAGGGAAGCGTGTGAGAGAGAGTGACGTAATCCGTCCCAGATTCGTCCACAAAGTATTGCTGTATTGTCCTAATAACACAATAATCAGCACACGGGGAGGCATTTCATGAAGAAATACAACAGATTGTGACTACATTTCCTTGTGGGGTGCTTGTATTTTGTCCACAGTTGTAACATTGACCAGTCTGAATGACCTGCACGGGAGCTAACCGCAGTGGCACTAGTGAGCACCGTCTCTCAGCAGGCCCAGGAAAATGAGATGCAATGGCTGTAATAGTACCTTCTTAATGAAGACAGAGGAGAGGTTCTCCCAGGACACTATCCCATGATCCATCAGCTCCATGAAGGCTGTCAGAGTGTGAGTCATAATGAGGGCATTCCTGGGACAGACAGAGAACACTGACATGAGCACAGGGAACTCTGACATCACTGCAGAGAATACTGACATCAGCACAGGGAACTCTGACATCACTGCAGAGAATACTGACATCAGCACAGGGAACTCAGACATCACTGCAGAGAACACTGACATCACCACAGGGAACTAAATGAATCATGTCGGTCATTCCTGTCATCAGAACAAAAAAGTACATACGAGCAGTTAGCTAATATCTTGTAAACATGCCATGCGTGCATACACACACACACACACACACACACACACAGTCTTGCACACTCTCCCACTCACAAACATAAATACTGTACGCTCATTCTCTCTCACACACATACACATGCTCACACAAATCACAAAGACACACTTACTCTTATACACAGAAATACACACGCACACGCAGTCACGCACAGTTACAGTCGCAGTAGCAGTCTCACACACACACACACACACACACACAAATTTGCTGAAATTATGCTGCTGGGAAGGAGTTCAGTTGGGGAAGCTCATAAGCGCACCCCCGGTCTATGAGAACACAGCCCCAGAAGTTGTATTTATAACTTGCAGAAGCTGAGGTTACATTTGCACTGTAGGGAATTTGGACAGACTTTCGATTTGTATGTTTTCAGTTTCTATTTTGCTCTCTGGCATACACTCATATGTGCGGGTGAACACGCCCGCACACACAGTCATATGTGCGGGTGAACATGCACTCGCACGCACGCACGCACGAGTCCAGGATCTGCACTCGCTTGGTTTTCCTCCGACCTCTCCAGTCGTTTCTACCAGGTGACTTGGAGGGGCTCAGTCTCTAACCCTCACCCCCTACAAACTGGAGTCCTGCAGGGCTCAGTTCTTGGTCCTCTCCTCTTCTCGCTATACACCATGTCTCTTGGTTCTGTTATCTCTTCCCATGGCTTTTCTTAGCACTCTTATGCCGATGACACCCAACTCTTCATTTCCTTCCCCCCCAATAGCCAGGTCACCACACAGATCTCTGCCTGCTTGGCTGATATCTCTGCGTGGATGACTTCCCACCACCTGAAGCTTAACCTTGCCAAAACTGAGATTCTCTACGTCTCTGCTAATTCCTCTCCGACAATCGACCTCTCACTGACTGTTGAGGACTTTGTAGTTTCCTCCTCCCATACGGCAAAGAATCTTGGGGTGACGCTTGATAACTGCCTCACCCTGGCTCCACAAGTATCCTCCACTGCCAGAACCTGCAGGTTCTTCCTCTACAATATACGCCGTATCCGTCATCTCCTGACGGAGAAAGCCACCCAGCTCCTAGTCCAGGTGCTCATCATTTCCCGCCTGGATTACTGCAACTCTCTCCCTGCCCCCCTTTCTGATATTACATTACATTATTGGCATTTGGCAGACGCTCTTATCCAGAGCGACGTACAATAAAGTGCTCTGGATATCCCTATCCCTCTTGTCTAACCCCCCAAAAAAATAAAGAAATATTGCACTTATGATGAGTATATGTTTAGAACAACACTTCATGTGTATTTTACTAGTTATGGATGTGATGCTTTAACTTGTGGAAGAACCTATGCACTTGTAAGTCGCTTTGGATTAAAAGCGTCTGCCAAATGACAAAAATGTTAATGTAAATGTCTAGTTGGTTTTAGGGAGTGAATGAAGACCTTTTTACCGATGCATTCCACACAGATTTCACTCTTTTTGTGAGCAAACCATCTGAGCAAACAGTGTCTGTGTTCCAGCCTAGCAAAGTAATGTCAGGGAGTAGGGCAGGGAGCCAGCCTGGTTCAGCTCTACAGTGGGAAAGGGGTATCAGTGAGCCAGCCTGGTTCAGCTCTACAGTGGGAAAGGGGTATTAGTGAGCCAGCCTGGTTCAGCTCTACAGTGGGAAAGGGGTATAATGAGCCAGCCTGGTTCAGCTCTACAGTGGGAAAGGGGTATTAGTGAGCCAGCCTGGTTCAGCTCTACAGTGGGAAAGGGGTATAATGAGTCAGCCTGGTTCAGCTCTACAGTGGGAAAGGGGTATTAGAGAGCTAGCCTGGTTCAGCTCTACAGTGGGAAAGGGGTATTAGTGAGTCAGTTTGGTTCAGCTCTGCAGTGGGAAAGGGGTATAATGAGCCAGTCTGGTTTAGCTCTACAGTGGGAAAGGGGTATTATGAGCCAGCCTGGTTCAGCTCTACAGTGGGAAAGGGGTATTATGAGCCAGCCTGGTTCAGCTCTACAGTGGGAAAGGGGTATAATGAGCCAGCCTGGTTCAGCTCTACAGTGGGAAAGGGGTATTAGTGAGCCAGCCTGGTTCAGCTCTACAGTGGGAAAGGGGTATAATGAGTCAGCCTGGTTCAGCTCTACAGTGGGAAAGGGGTATTAGAGAGCTAGCCTGGTTCAGCTCTACAGTGGGAAAGGGGTATTAGTGAGTCAGTCTGGTTCAGCTCTGCAGTGGGAAAGGGGTATAATGAGCCAGTCTGGTTCAGCTCTACAGTGGGAAAGCGGTATAATGAGCCAGCCTGGTTCAGCTCTACAGTGGGAAAGGGGTATAATGAGCCAGCCTGGTTCAGCTCTACAGTGGGAAAGGGGTGTTAGTGAGCCAGCCTGGTTCAGCTCTACAGTGGGAAAGGGGTATTAGTGAGCCAGCCTGGTTCAGCTCTACAGTGGGAAAGGAGTATTAGAGAGCCAGCCTGGTTCAGCTCTACAGTGGGAAAGGAGTATTAGAGAGCCAGCCTGGTTCAGCTCTACAGTGGGAAAGGGGTATTAGTGAGCCAGCCTGGTTCAGCTCTACAGTGGGAAAGGGGTATAATGAGCCAGCCTGGTTCAACTCTACAGTGGGAAAGGGGTGTTAGTGAGCCAGTACTCACTCGTTGGCGCTCTCCACGATGTGCACCAGCAGGGTGTGCCCGTCGCGGCTGATGAACTCCTGGGCGAAGGTGACGTCAGTGGACACGCTCGCCAGCTGCTTCAGGGAGTCACAGCGTACCCCCCCGTCTGAGCTCTGAATCCCCTTATACAGGTCCTCTGCACAACGCCCCTGAAACACACGTACAGCATCTTTACACAGATACAGACACAGGATATTTCCACAGTCACTTTACACAGACACAAGATCTTTACATAGACACAGGATATTTACACAGACACAGGGCACACACATACACACACACACACACACACACACAGGGCCTTATAAAAATAATCTGAAATGTGGCCAGTGTGTGTGTGTGTGTGTGTGTGTGTGTGTGTGTGCATGTGTATTTCCAGCTGGATCTCACAATGCTCTATCAGGGGGTGAAAGGGCATGAGAGCCTGGGTCTGCATCCAACACAGAGCACACAGGAGAGGGGAGCGATTGTGTGTGTGCCCGTGTGCTTTGTTTGCAAGGCTCTGGCAAGCCTGGGTATCTGGGGCTGGGGCTGGGGCTGGGATCTGGGGATGGGATCTGGGGATGGGATCTGGGGCTGGGGATGTGGGCTGGGGATGTGGGCTGGGGATGTGGGCTGGGATCTGGGGCTGGGGGCTGGGGGCTGGGGATGTGGGCTGGGGATGTGGGCTGGGATCTGGGGCTGGGGGCTGGGGGCTGGGGATGTGGGCTGGGGATGTGGGCTGGGATCTGGGGCTGGGGGCTGGGGATGTGGGCTGCGGATGTGGGCTGGGGATGTGGGCTGGGATCTGGGATCTGGGGCTGGGGATGTGGGCTGGGATCTGGGATCTGGGGCTGGGGACTAGGGAGGCCGCAGGGGAGAAGCTTTAAGGGCCGTGGTACACTGTCATCAGGGATTGCTGCAGTTTACTCCTGATGACGGAAGTCATTAAAATGGAGCCAGGTGACACTGCCATATGCTAGGCAGAGATTGTCCTGGATGTGGGCCAGGAGAGTGTCTGGACTTTGGAGCAGGGGAGAGGGGAGAAGTGAGAGGGGAGGAAGGGGGTGGGGGGTGTAGGGGTCATCCACATTGGGTGCTGGGGTAACAGAATGCAGGGATTGCGAGGCTCTAACACACACTCACCGGGGCTTGGGTCAGACGAAGAATGCTGCCATTCTTGATGTCCAGACGGTTCTAGAACACAGGGACAGACAAGAGCAATCAAACACAGACAAGAGGTCTCTGTGGAGCAGTCCGCTGTGACACAATCCAGCAGCTTCTGAGAATGTGTGCGCACACACACCTCTCCCAAACGCTCCTCTCACTAACAGCATACTACACACACATACATGCTGGCACAAACGTACATACAGGGCTACCTCTGCACTCTTTAAATGTGTCACTCCTTTGTCTAACTGGAAGGGCTGCACAGCATGACTCAGACTGAGAGAGAGAGAGAGAGAGAGAGACAGAGAGAGGAAGAGAGAGAGAAGGGAGGCAGGGAAGAGAGAAAAGAGGGAGCAAGCAAAAAAAGAAGTGAGAACAAGAGGGAGAGAGGGCACAAACAGTGACAGAGTGAAGGCAGGGAGAGATGGAGGGCGAGAGTGGAGAAAGAAAGAGAATGAGAAAGAGAAAAAGCAGAAATGGAGGGAATGTGGAAGAAACTGTTTCATGTCCGCACTCGCCCATGCGCCACACACGCACACACGCGCGCAAACACACACACCTACAGAGTCCTGTTCTGTAGTGACTGGCCCACACGCATATTTGAGATACCGCTAATTCCTGCTCGCACAGACAGCTCACTTGTTCTCACCAGCAGCAGTTCGGCAAACTCAGTTAGGGAACCAGACTGCAAGGGCAGTGTCCACTGGTGGGGTACTAACACTGTACCCTTGTGCAGGTACCTGACCTGAATTAAAACACCAAGCTCCATGAAAGGACTGTCTGTACAATGCTAAGTGCATGATAAGAGATTCCACCACATTTCCACGGTAGAGCTGAACCAGACTGGCTCACTAACACCCCTTTCACACTGTAGAGTTGAACCAGGCTGGCTCACTAACACCCCTTTCTCACTGTAGAGCTGAACCAGATTACACTTTAGTAGCAATAATTGTAACCAAACCCCACAGTTCCCTTTTTCAAATTCAAAATCTGAATCCCATTCTAGCCACCAGACACAGGTGTCCATTTCATGACTTCTCAACTCGTTACATATTACATGCACAGTCACACACACACAAACAAATAACAGATCTGTGTTTAGGAGTTGAAAACAAGAAGAGGAAGAGCTGTGCTTGCTCACCGACTCGGTGATGTAGGTCTGAATGCCGTCGGTGTACTGCAGGGCGTAATTATCCGGCCCGGGGAGATTCCAGCTACGGAGACAGAGGGAACAAGAGCGCGTTTACACACACACACCTTTCAGAGGGAACAAGAGCGGGTTTACACACACGCACCTCTCAGAGGGAACAAGAGCAGGTTTACACACACACCTTTCAGAGGGAACAACAGCAGGTTTACACACACACACCTTTCAGAGGGAACAAGAGCGGGTTTACACACACACCTTTCAGAGGGAACAACAGCAGGTTTACACACACACCTTTCAGAGGGAATAAGAGCAGGTTCACACACACACACACACCTTTCAGAGGGAACAACAGCAGGTTTACACACACACACCTTTCAGAGGGAACAAGAGCGGGTTTACACACACACCTTTCAGATGGAACAACAGCAGGTTTACACACACACCTTTCAGAGGGAATAAGAGCAGGTTCACACACACACACCTTTCAGAGGGAACAACAGCAGGTTTACACACACACACCTTTCAGAGGGAACAAGAGTGGGTTTACACACACACACCTTTCAGAGGGAACAGCAGCAGGTTTACACACACACACATCTTTCAGAGGGAACAAGAGCGCGTTTACACACACACGCACCTTTCAGAGGGAACAAGAGCAGGTTTACACATACACACCTTTCAGAGAGAACAACAGCAGGTTTACACACACACACACCTTTCACAGGGAACAAGAGTGGGTTTACACACACACACCTTTCAGAGGGAACAGCAGCAGGTTTACACACACACACATCTTTCAGAGGGAACAAGAGCGCGTTTACACACGCACCTTTCAGAGGGAACAAGAGCAGGTTTACACACACACACCTTTCAGAGGGAACAGCAGCAGGTTTACACATGCACCTTTCAGTGGGAACAACAGCAGGTTTACACACACGCACCTTTCAGAGGGAACAAGTGCAGGTTTACACACACACACACACCTTTCAACACATTTTGGTCAATCGTTACAGGACCTTTAGGCCCGGAGCAGATGCTGTAACCCAGAGCAACAGACGCAGCTTTCACTTTCGCATCGTGCCCATTCATACAGCAGGACACTTACAGAACTAAGCAATGGGATGAATTAGTAGAAATAGAGTAAACATTTTTCAGCTTCAGAGCTTCATGGACTCTTTGGAAAAAGGTTAGAGAGAGAGCCCTGACCCTCTGGGGGTTGGGTTAAAGGAAGGTGGTGTGTAGTGGGGGGGGTTAAAGGAAGGTGGTGTGTAGTGGGGGGGGTTAAAGGAAGGTGGTGTGTAGTGGGGGGGGGGTTAAAGGAAGGTGGTGTGTAGTGGGGGGGGTTAGAGGAAGGTGGTGAGTAGTGGGGGGGGTTAAAGGAAGGTGGTGTGTAGTGGGGGGGGTTGGGTTAGATGAAGGTGGTGTGTAGTAGGGGGTTGGGTTAGATGAAGGTGGTGTGTAGTGGGGGGGGTTGGGTTAGATGAAGGTGGTGTGTAGTGAGGGGGGTTAGATGAAGGTGGTGTGCAGTGGGGGGGTTAGAGGAAGGTGGTGTGTAGTGGGGGGGGGGTTAGAGGAAGGTGGTGTGTAGTGGGGGATTTGGTTAGATGAAGGTGGTGTGTGGGGGGGGGTTAGAGGAAGGTGGTGTGTAGTGGGGGGGGGTTAGAGGAAGGTGGTGTGTAGTGGGGGGGGTTGGGTTAGATGAAGGTGGTGTGTAGTGGGGGGGGTTAAAGGAAGGTGGTGTGTAGTGGGGGGGGGTTAAAGGAAGGTGGTGTGTAGTGGGGGGGGGTTAAAGGAAGGTGGTGTGTAGTGGGGGGGGGTTAAAGGAAGGTGGTGTGTAGTGGGGGGGGTTAAAGGAAGGTGGTGTGTAGTGGGGGGGGGTTAGAGGAAGGTGGTGAGTAGTGGGGGGGGTTAGATGAAGGTGGTGTGTAGTGGGGGGGGTTAAAGGAAGGTGGTGTGTAGTGGGGGGGGTTAGAGGAAGGTGGTGAGTAGTGGGGGGGGTTAGATGAAGGTGGTGTGTAGTGGGGGGGGTTAAAGGAAGGTGGTGTGTAGTGGGGGGGGGGTTAGAGGAAGGTGGTGTGTAGTGGGGGGGGTTAAAGGAAGGTGGTGTGTAGTGGGGGGGGTTAAAGGAAGGTGGTGTGTAGTGGGGGGGGGTTAGAGGAAGGTGGTGTGTAGCGGGGGGGGTTAAAGGAAGGTGGTGTGTAGTGGGGGGGGGGTTAGAGGAAGGTGGTGTGTAGTGGGGGGGGTTAAAGGAAGGTGGTGTGTAGTGGGGGGGGGTTAAGGAAGGTGGTGTGTAGTGGGGGGGGGTTAGAGGAAGGTGGTGTGTAGGGGGGGGTTGGGTTAGATGAAGGTGGTGTGTAGGGGGGGGGTTGGGTTAGATGAAGGTGGTGTGTAGTGGAGGGGGTTAGATGAAGGTGGTGTGTAGTGGGGGGGGGGGGTTAGAGGAAGGTGGTGTGTAGTGGGGGGGGGTTAAAGGAAGGTGGTGTGTAGTGGGGGGGGTTAGAGGAAGGTGGTGTGTAGTGGGGGGGGTTGGGTTAGATGAAGGTGGTGTGTAGTGGGGGGTTGGGTTAGATGAAGGTGGTGTGTAGGGGGGGGGGTTAGATGAAGGTGGTGTGTAGTGGGGGGGTTAGATGAAGGTGGTGTGTAGTGAGGGGGGTTAGATGAAGGTGGTGTGTAGTGGGGGGGGTTGGGTTAGATGAAGGTGGTGTGTAGTGGGGGGTTGGGTTAGATGAAGGTGGTGTGTAGTGGGGGGGGTTAGAGGAAGGTGGTGTGTAGTGGGGGGGGTTGGGTTAGATGAAGGTGGCGTGTAGTGGGGGGTTGGGTTAGATGAAGGTGGTGTGTAGGGGGGGGGGTTGGGTTAGATGAAGGTGGCGTGTAGTGGGGGGTTGGGTTAGATGAAGGTGGTGTGTAGGGGGGGGTTAGATGAAGGTGGTGTGTAGTGGGGGGGGTTAGAGGAAGGTGGTGTGTAGTGGGGGGGTTGGGTTAGATGAAGGTGGTGTGTAGTGGGGGGTTGGGTTAGATGAAGGTGGTGTGTAGTGGGGGGGGTTAGAGGAAGGTGGTGTGTAGTGGGGGGGGTTGGGTTAGATGAAGGTGGCGTGTAGTGGGGGGTTGGGTTAGATGAAGGTGGTGTGTAGTGGGGGGGGTTGGGTTAGAGGAAGGTGGTGTGTAGTGGGGGGTTGGGTTAGATGAAGGTGGTGTGTAGTGGGGGGGGTTAGATGAAGGTGGTGTGTAGTGGGGGGGGTTAGAGGAAGGTGGTGTGTAGTGGGGGGGGTTAGAGGAAGGTGGTGTGTAGTGGGGGGGGTTGGGTTAGATGAAGGTGGCGTGTAGTGGGGGGTTGGGTTAGATGAAGGTGGTGTGTAGTGGGGGGGGTTGGGTTAGAGGAAGGTGGTGTGTAGTGGGGGGTTGGGTTAGATGAAGGTGGTGTGTAGTGGGGGGGGTTAGATGAAGGTGGTGTGTAGTGGGGGGGGTTAGAGGAAGGTGGTGTGTAGTGGGGGGGGTTAGATGAAGGTGGTGTGTAGTGGGGGGGGTTAGAGGAAGGTGGTGTGTAGTGGGGGGGGTTAGAGGAAGGTGGTGTGTAGTGGGGGGGGTTAGAGGAAGGTGGTGTGTAGTGGGGGGGGGGGGTTAGAGGAAGGTGGTGTGTAGTGAGGGGCCTTGCCGCCTACCTCCAGTTCAGTTTCACAGTCTCTCAGGCTCTGTCTGAAATGGCTCACTATTTACCAATTACTAATCCCTAACTAGTGAATATCCATATAGTGGGCTATATAGTTTACTGCTGCATATCGCCACAAAACCGTTAACAAACGTATCATATAGCCGGTTCTTAAAACTTTACTCCAGAGATATTAAGCCAAAATTTTTCTCTTGCAATGCCCAGTCAAGATGTGGTCACATAACCCTGTGGCGTTCAATTTGTAATCAACATTTTTATGCATTTTTACTCACAAAAAAAGTTTTCGTACAAACATGAAACTACATGGCCGTGGCTTATTTTAGATGGGACATTACATTTACATTTTTTTACATTTTTGTCATTTGGCAGACACTTTTAATCCAAAGCGACATAGGTTCTACCACAAGTCAAAGCATCACATCCAGAACTAGGATAATACACATGGAATGCTGTTCTAAACATAGTCGTCATCATAAGTGCAAATTGTTTTTTTTTTGGGGGGGGGGTTAGACAAGGATAGGGATATCAGAAAGGAGGGGCGGGGGAAATCAGGAGGGAGGACTAAGGTAGAGTTTGAAAAGGTAAGGTGGGTTTTGAGTCGAAATAGGGGGAGGGATTCTGCTGTCCTGACAGTGGTAGGCAAGTCATTCCACCACTGATGAACCAGAACAGAAAACAGGCGTGAACGTGCAGCTCGACCACCAGGTGCACTTAGAGAGGGAACCATAAGGCAACCAGAGCTGGCAGACCGGGGTGGTCTAGCTGGGGAGTAGGGAGTGATCAAGGATTGTACGTAAGGTGGTGCTGGTCCCCTTAGCAGCCTGAAATGCCAATACTAGGGCCTTGAAACGGATGCGTGCGGCAATAGGAAGCCAGTGGAGGCCAATGAGAAGCGGGGTGACATGAGCCGACCTGGGCTGACTGGTGATCAGGCGGGCTGCACATTCTGGACCAGCTGGAGGGGCTTGATGGCACACGCTGGGAGACCGGCTAGGAGGTAGTTGCAGTAATCCAGGCGGGAAATGACGAGCGTCTGCACTAGGAGCTGGGTGGCTTTCTCCGTCAGGAGATGACGGATACGGCGTACATTATACAGAAAGAACCTGCAGGTTCTGGCAGTAGAGGATACTTGTGGAGCCAGGGTGAGGCAGTTATCAAGAGTCACCCCAAGATTCTTTGCCGTATGGGAGGAGGAAACTACAAAGTCCTCAACGGTCAGTGAGAGGTTGATTGACGGAGAGGACTTAGCAGGGATGTAGAGAAGCTCAGTCTTGGCAAGGTTGAGCTTCAGGTGGTGGGAAGTCATCCACGCAGAGATATCAGCCAAGCAGGCAGAGATCTGTGTGGTGACTTGGGTGTTGGGGGGGAAGGAAATAAAGAGTTGGGTGTCATCAGTGTAAGAATGATAAGAAAAGCCATGGGAAGAGATAACAGAACCAAGAGACATGGTGTATAGCGAGAAGAGGAGTGGCCCAAGAACTGAGCCCTGCGGGACTCCAGTTTGTAGGGGGTGAGGGTCAGAGACTGAGCCCCTCCAAGTCACCTGGTAAGAGCGACCAGAGAGGTAGGAGGAAAACCAAGCGAGTGCAGACCCTGTGACACCCATCCCAGACAGCGATGAGAGCAGAATCTCATGGTTGACTGTATCGAAGGCGGCCGACAGGTCGAGGAAGATGAGGACAGAGGAGAGGGATTTGGCTTTAGCAGAGTGGAGTGCCTCAGTGACCGCGAGCAGGGCGGTCTCAGTGGAGTGGCCACTCTTGAAGCCAGACTAGTTGGGGTCATGGAGATTGTTCTGAAGAAGATAAGGGGACAGTTGGGAGCAGACCGCCCGTTCCAGAGTTTTAGCGAGAAAAGGAAGAAGAGAGACAGGCCGGTAGTTGTTCAGGGCAGAGGGGTCAAGAGTAGGTTTTTTGAGGAGGGGAGTGACTCTGGCCCTCTTCAGGGAAGAGGGCATGGTGCCGGAAGAGAGGGAGGTATTGATTAGAGAGGAGAGAAAAGGGAGAATGTCATTGGATATAGATTGTAGGAGGGGAGAGGGGATGGGGTGAAGAGGACAGGTGGTCGGGTGGTGGGATGTAAGGAGTTTCAATGTGTTGGCGTCAGAGAGGGGAGAAAAGGAGGCTAGGGAGTTGGGGAAGGTAGGAGGGTCAGAAGGGGGAGAGGGTTGTGAGAAGGAATTGCGAATGGCATCAACCTTCCTTTCAAAGAGGGAGACAAAGTCATCAGGTGTGAGTGATGAGGGGGGTGGGGGGGTAGGGGGGACCAGAAGAGAGGAGAAGGTTGAAAACAGTTTGCGGGGATTAGAGGCTGCCGCGTGTCATAGTAGTACACATTTTCACTGAGTAAACATCTACAACACAACCCCCCTACACATTTATATCCGAAAATTGAACAATTGAATTTGGATACTAGAACAAGATGGCTGGCGGGCAATCTAGTTTACTAGTTTGTGAATAGTGAGCCATTTCAGACACAGCCTCAGTGTCAGTTCTGCATCAAATCCCACACAATGACCCTTGACCCCAGACTGAGAGAGAACTACCAGGGCCCTCTCTCTCGCAGTCATAAAACACACACACTTGGACAGGAAATAGTCATGAAACCTTTGCACACAAGCATACATACACACATGCATGCAGGCATACACAAGCCTAGTTTTTAATCTCCAAGTGCTCACACAACAAGCGCACAGAAAGCACTTTTTAGACCCATTAAAAACATGCTCACACATAAAGGTTCTACAGATATTTGTCATCATTATGATCCCAGCAAACAAGTCTACTATGAATGAACCACACACTAGCCGCCTGGGCTGTACATCTGAAGAATGAGTGCGGGTGAGTACGTGCACCACACACTTTTTGAGAATTGGGTAATTGGACTGAGTCATCCCCTCAGGAGTCAAAAGGATTGCAGAACCATGGTGCTGTCCAAAACTCAATGAGGCTGCCCTGACCAACTGTCTGCATAGAGCAGCCAAGTTAATTCCTTCTACTTGGTGCTTCTGCTGTTAGTGTACAGTGCACAGATTAAATAATGCTTTCATGCTCTTGCCACTGCTAAATTAATTCCTCTTTTGTATTTATTTTTATTTTGCAGTGTCATTTCTTTTCAAAAATGTTTTTGCTGTGGTTCTAGAGGAAAGACAGATAATAGGAAGTTTTCTGTTGGCCCTGTATATGGTGATATATATATATATTTTATATAACTAGCTGTCTCTGACCTATTTCCTTATATCCACAAATAGAGGTGCTCTAACATTTCTGCCGTAAACACATTACCTGAGGTGCTGAACTCGACTACAATTTCTGCTTGCACATACCAGACCAAAAATAAGTTTAGCAACCAAAAGAATCTTTGAAAATCTTTCTTAAAAATACCTCTGCAATCTGCAGTGTCTGAAACTCCAATTATTCCAAAGAAAGTATTTGGCACACACCAAAGAGTCAATCATAAGGTATAAAATATATGTAACCTGAAGCTGAATAATCTAGTTTAGATCAATTAAGCCTCATTCACTCTTATAAAATGAGAGTTGTCTGAATTTGAGTGTCTAATACAATCAAATTATCTCTCTCTCTCTCTCTCTCTCTCACACTCAACCTCTCTCTCCCTCCCTCTCTCCCACTCTCTCTCTCACTCTATCTCTCACTCTCACTCTCTCTCTCACTCTCTCCAAAGTTTCTGCCTCTACCCGACAGTTCCCCCTCACTGTCCCCTGGCCTCCTAGGCTGCTTCCTCTCCCTCCCTCTCTCTCTTGAAACACAGTGACCTTTCATAAAACACAGTCACTCAGGGTCTTACATGTATTCCCCACTACATGCAATTCATCGCCGTCCATTTTGCAATCTGCTAGTGCATTAGTCACTGCTAATCCATACTGCCTGCACCTGCCCTGCGGTTACTCCCCAGTTACTCCTGAAACATGCTTTTCGGCCACAGGCAGGCAGTGCTCTGGCCACTTAAAATGGTTACAAATAAAGCTCAGTTTAGTTTGAACACTTACCCGTCGCAAACTTCCTTGATCACAGCCGAGAGGGGCTTTTTCTGCAAGAGAGGGAGATTGTTGTCCGTTGGTGGAGGGCATTATTTCCAAAAGAGAACAGCTGGATTGCTAGCTACTACCTCGTAGATGTGTTAAGGACAGGAAGAAAAATAGGCAGACAAGTGGATGGCAAAACAGGATTACAGGGACACCCTGCCAGATCCAGAACAGTGGTTTATTTTTATTTTTTTAACTGGAAACTCAAGTGACTGAAACATACACTTATGTGTGCCTGTGGCACTAAGCTCTGGTGTCTCAACACCGCTTCCCTGTAATTTGTGGCCTAGTGCGGTAACCCCATTGCAGGCTCTGCTGAAATGTGCAGAGGACCCATCAGAAGCCTAGTGAAGTGCCGAATGGGCCAATCACGGGGCTAGTGATGCACAGAAGGGGCCAATCACAGATATTATGATGGGCCATTGTGGTCCGCTCGGCTGAGAAGCCCCAGAACAAACTCGGGTTTGGCAGATGAACGCTCGCTCGCACTGCTGAAGACCACCCTCAACAATCCCACTTCCTGTCTATCTCCAAACTCGGCAGTAGCAAACCGTATAACCTGCCACCACCTCTTCAAGCACCACCCGCAAACCCATCGTCAAACTATCACCCCACAGGTCTATTAACACTACATGTACGCCCATGTTTCACACATACACAGAGGGGTTTTTACAACGCTAGATTATGCGTCTAGAGGCAAGCCCAGGTATAAATGACCCTGTCCTTAACCCAGTAAAACCCAAACCCAGCCCGCCCCGTTGGTTCTGACACACAGTACCTGGTCCAGATCAATAAGCTGGGGGTAAGCCCCCGGCATCTGGATGGCGATCTTCACAATGTCCTTTGGTGGCGGCATGTTGAAGTGTGTGTGAGCGTGTGTGTGTGTGTCAGAGACTCAGCTGCTGCCTAGCTCAGAGGAGCAAGCCAGACAGGGCCCTGAAAGAGAAAGAGAAAAATAAATGTATTCAGAGATGAACTCACACTCACACATAAAAACGAACACACACACACCCACACACGCACACAGTACAATATACTTTAAAAAAACCCAAGAAACACTCAAGACACACCAACAAAGTGAAACTGTGAGAAACCACACATTTTCACACATCAGACAGGCTCTGTCCGCCTCACGCACAGTGCCCCATAATACTGGTCCTGGGCCCAGAGAACAGCCCTTCTCGCGAGGACACGTCAGCTCATTACCAGCAGCAGGGCTAAAGCCAACGCTGGCCTCGTTACGTGCTTTATTTTCAGAATCAACTTCCTCTTTGTAATGCTGTAAGATAAGAAACCTCCTGTGTCCAGTTCCAGGTCTGTATGTGCGTGTGTGCGTCTGTGTGTGTGTGTGTGTGCGCGCGCGTGTGTGTGTGTGTCTGTGTGTGTGCGTGTCTGTGTGTGTGTGTGTGTGCGCGTGTCTGTGTGTGTGTGTGTGTGTGTGTGTGTATTGTGTGTGTGTGCCTCAGAGTGAGAGAGAGTATAGAATGGGCCATGCACCAGCACACGTACAGCACCAGTTTTCCACTTGATCAACAGAAGCCATTGTAGATGTGTTTAACAGGCTCTGGAGTTCCCACATGGGATTCTGGGTAAAGCTGAGGACTGTTGCAATCGGAATACCTTGATTAGTAATCCATTAGCCAAAGGAGAAGTGTGCGCACATATGTGTGTTATTTAAAACTGACATTTTTGGTCCTCGTAAACTGCCTAACCTACATAGACCCCAGAAATAATATCCTTCCGCGCACTCACACATACGCAGACACACACACACGCACACACACATACGCAGACACAATTAGAAACAGACCGCAGCAGGACTGAAAAACTTCTTACGATCGCCGCACTTGGACATGAGTCAGCAGTGCGTTTTCCAGTTTACAAATCAACTCTCTCCTCAAATCCAATTGTGCAGTCTTGCGGCTCATTTTTTCTTCTCTTTTTTAAAATAAAAATTGATCTTTTTTTTTGCTACAATACAAAAGCACCAGTTGCCAGCATGTAAAAAAAGAGAGCTTTGTGTGTAATTTTGAGCAATGTGTAATTTTCCATATAAAAAAATTACATATTTGATGCCTTCTCACAATGGCATTTTTTGCAGCAATATCGATTCAAAGTGTTTGTATTCTTAAATTGCTCATCTATATGCAGTTTTGCATCGCTGGTATCAGGTGCACCATTCCCCCCACATGTTCTATGATGCACGCACAGATGGTTCCATGTCAAATGTGAAAGAGCAAGTGTCTAAAGTCCAAAAAGCGTCTTTAAAATAAGATCATTCCAATATTACCATGTCAAAGGACATTGATTCTAGGCAGTCTTGTTTCCCAAAAATACGCTACTGCTGAATTGTCTCCAAAGAAAAATAGGCACTCGATATGGATCAGATGGATCTCTGGTAATTGGAGTGTGGAAACAAACGTTTGTGACCACCGATGTCGCCACATCGACCAAAACTGAAAAATGCCACTTTAAAATGCCATTTACCTGTGTAGTGTCTAACATCCGCAAAACAACATGGTGGCCCACACCACACAGTCTGTACCTCAGAGGCAAGTTTGGTCAGTGTCACAACATCACAGAGCACACCGATCAACCAATCAGAGACCCCCTGTCTCAGGAAACTCGCTCACAGAGGCAGTGCAGCAGATGCAGCCCAGAGAGACGAGATCACAGACACATCTGGGCTCAGTGTAGAGGGTCACAGACACATCTGGGCTCAGTGTAGAGGGTCACAGACCCTGTGATCTGGTGAAACAAAGATGCTACGTGAGCCGCAAAAAGATGCTGCTGTTGTTGAAGAAGGTCATACAGGAGAAAGGACCTGGCCAATCATAAGCAATAAATGTAAAAAAAATATATATATAAAAAAAAATTGTATGAGAAGGTATGTTTGTTGAAGCACCTGACTGGGGGCTCTATTAGAGTCTATTGGAGAATTGATGTGGGCGCTTGGTTCAACAGAAGCACTTATGCCACACAGATGCGTGTGTAACTTTATGGTCAGACCATAGACCACACAGGATTCCTTCTTTGTGAGGTTCACAAATGGCCTCATTTACACGTAGTTATGTGAAGCAGATGGGTAGTGTTTCTGATGGGATCCCCAGTGGTGATTAGGAGATGCTGCCTGGATTCCTTAATGCAAATAGTCTGGAGAAATGTGAGCGAATCTGGGCTTTCCATATTCCAGAACGCATCACAGACAGGATGGAACTCGCCTGCTCTTGTAGATCCACCCCTGTGCATCATGGGAAATGCAGTCCCTGTGGGGAGTAGGAAGAGCGCTGCCCACAACCCTCCCCACCCGACACACATGCTATTCTGTGATTGGCAGGTGGGGGAGGAAAGTTCCTTCCTGCTGAGAGGTTATAACAAAACAAGGCTTTTGCTGATTCCAAAAGTACAACCACCATAAATTACAGCACCCCCCGCCTACCCGTGCCGTACAACAACCACAGAGCATCCATTTAATGGACGCAACCTCTCCCTTAGACAGGAATCATATCAGAAATTTGACAAGTTCAGTGTTGCAACCGAGGTGGTAAGACTTTGAGAGACTTAACTTGCCCACAGTTTCCAAAATCCACACCCACCAACCATAATACTCTCGGGCAACTGTGGGAGGGGCGGTACCACATCTACTACTTCCAGAATAAAACTGCAGATCTGTCCCAACCAGGGCACAGACACGTCCTGCAGTTTCTCCCCAAAACTGTGAGAGTGACAGTCTGTCTCCTAGTGACACTGGATCTCCTGGGCTCATCCTAGCTGTTCACTTCACCCTGTGCTGAAGCGCTAGGTGTGTGTGTGTGACTATATGTTTGTGTGTGTGTGTGACTATATGTTTGTGTGTGTGTGTGTGTGTGCGTGTGTGTGCGTCTGTAGTGAGTGGAGGTGCAGTGTGCGTATCTTTAGGGCGTGTGTGTGTGGTGTGGTGTGGGTTGTGTAACGCAACCCAGCTCACGACTGCACGCTGCGGCCAGACTACAGAATCCAGAGGCGTCTCTTGCCCTCTGACCCCGACCAGACGTCAGTAACAAGAGCCCCCTCCCCCCTGGGGGTCTGCGGGGCTCTTGGCTGCCTGAAATTCCATCACTGGCCCAAAACCGGTGGTGGAGGGGGGCGGAGTGTGCCAGATCCACCACACAGCATAACCCAACTGTCCTGGGACCCAGTACCACTCCCACACACATACACGTACACAACCACCCAAATAAAAACCCTAGGCACTAGGCTCCTTCTCATCTTAAACAGTCCTCCTTCTAGATTTAGTCTACCTATTGTTTAAAGACGTCAGACAATAGATTACTGATGATGACTCTTACCAACACTACCGCACTTGCTGCATTTGCTGATTCTGCTTTCCCCTAAACAGATTTAACCTACTTCCCAGATTTGCCCAATTAACTGGACTCCGACATCACACCACAAAGCAACAATCGCTATGCAAAACCAGTCTCCACTTACTGCGCTCTACCCCTGCTCCGTATTGGCGTGCGCTTTTGCATTACAAAGATAAATTATGTCTTGCTCGTCAAAAGATGGTGTTGTGAAAAACAGGATTTGTAAACTTTAAAGTAAAGTTGCGAGCTTTGTTTAACAACACATTACTTAACAAAACAAATGCATTTAAGTAGCAATTAAGGTATATAAACTGAGCCAATATTGTTAAAAGTAGACTAGCATACATAGGCTATATACTGTACGTATATACTGTAACTTAGGCTACGTCTCTCTCGAAATGTAAAATAATAGCCTACATACGGGAAAGCCTCTTGTAGTCCGAAATCGGTTTTGTCCGAAGACACAATACTGGTCCGAATGAAAACAGGTAGCCTATTCCGAGAACCAGCCCTCAGTCATGGTTTTAGACTATACGCACCCAGACGCACACACTCGGTTCATTCCCACAGGTCAACTCGCCTCCACCGTAACAAAATCTCTTTTGTCGTTTAGCTTTGCTCTTTACCCTCCTACCTGTTGAGAATACGAATTTATTGTCCTCGAAAATGCGTGGAGAAGGTGGGAAGCATTTGTATTCCGTCTTTGTGGTGGCAACCAGTTCTCCGTGGGAAGTTTTCTTGGCAAAAGTTTTCGGGCTGCAACGAACTTCCAGGGTTTCAAAGCAGCTAATTGATCACTTTCACAGTTCCGGGTTGAAGTTGTAGCTTGAATCCCACTCGCCCCCTACAGGACCGAGAAATCTGGCCGTCTGGCTTTTTTCCCCAAAGCAGCGGCGCAAGTGCGCGTTGAATCAGATGCATTGTATCCACCTCCTTATAGTGCATGCCAAATCTTCATGTTTTTTATTTTATTTAACGTCAACAGTTTAGGAGGTGTCATTTCTGGGGTCACCTATATTAAATAGTTTGTGAGGAGAAATCGCTTTTCGCTCCACGTTGAATGAACTTATTCCTGATCGTATGTCTCGCATGTATCCGGATATTGCGTACAGTAGCGTACGTAATGCACTTACACTACCGTGCTTGTGCGGTCTAACCTCAACGGTTGATGGAGAGACCCGCGGAGATTAAAGGACCCAGGCGATCTGAAATAAATTCCTAGACATGATCAGTTCGTGTTTTTTTGTTTGTTTGTTTGTTTTTTTATGTGCGCGCTTGGTTCAAAAGATTATACCATACGGATGTGCGAGTAATTTTGCAGTCAGACCATAAACCACACAGGATTCTTTCTGACACCACACGGTAGTGAAATGTTCTGACAGTTACCTTATCAACTGCCATTCATTCTCATCGAACGAGGTCCTACAAAAAGAAGGATAGTATTCCTATGGGATTACAGGTGGTGAATCTTAGGAGAGGACAAGGACCGTTTGCCAAATAGGAGAAACAATTGCTGGGATCACTTTAAATTGTAAATAAAAATAAGTAAGTGAAGTCTTGCGTGATTAATCATTGGAGTGCGGGCCTCCGTGCGCTTTTAACAATTTTAAATTGTGCCTTTCGACGGGTTCCAAACCCTTTGTGATAATTGGACAGTAGAAACAACATTGGTTCTTGTCCTGATAAATATGGTGATTCCCACCTAGTCAGCTGATCTTTAACCAGTAACCGTTTAATTGGCCACATATTCTTGAAATCACAACACAAATCAAGTTACACTTAAACGTCGGAGAGGTTCTCGCGTTTCCCAGTTCAACGGCAACACAGAAACAGTTATAACAAGAAAACAGATGGCACCAAAAACTTTTCAGGTTTTTTTATTCAAATCTCTGTAGTAGGGGGTAGTAACTATAGACATACAGAACCATTCTGTTACAAACATTGTCTCACATATGCTTAGCCTCTACAAATCCTGAAGTTTCTTTTAAAAATATATATATTTATATAGGAAGAATTCCCTGGACACCAAAGGCTTTTGCATTGAAGCCACACTGGAAAATACAGGGCAGCTTCACCGCCAATAGTCTCGGTGTATTTTTAACTGGGAGTACTATTGTACATATCCATTTTGAGATGACTGGGATTGGTACAAATTTTTATATTATATATATATATATATATATATATATATATATATATATATATATATATATATATATATATATATATATACACATATATATATATACACACATATACACACACATATATATATATATACACACATATACATATATGTATATATAAAAACAAAACCAAATGATTTTGCAGTATATTCCACAAATATAAAAATAAATGCTCACTGTATACAAACAGAACGGCACCACCTAGAATGGCATGAACAAGTAAAAAACCTGCAAGTGGACAAGTCAACAAGTAAACACACTTGGACACCCTCTCCCCACAGACAAATGCACACCTGTACTCTCTCACACACTCACACACTCACACACTCTCACACACACACACACTTAAAATGGTGCTAGGCAGATTTACAGTCAACAGGGAGATGCACTAAGTTCTCAGACATAACGGCAAACAAAATAAATGATCTGGACTGCACACAGGCTTCTGGGAAATAATATAGCTCATAGTTTAAACATATATGGTACAGTTGAGGAGATTAGGTGACATTCTGGCAACATTTGTAGTTTTTAATTAACACATCCCTTAAAAAAAGACATCAAATTTGATTTCACATTCATTCAGAAGTGCCTGTACACACACACACACACACACACACACACCCACACACACACACACACACACACACACACACACAGAAACCTCCGCCCCCCCCCAAAAAAACCAAAAAAAAAACAAGCATGTATAGTATACGACTTAGCAAATAACCATAAAATAATGTAGTCCTTATTGGGACACACAGTCCAGCCAGTCATTTAGGCAGCACAAATATAACAACTTCAATGTGAGTGGAGGCATAAGAGGACAATGCTGATAAAACAATTAAAGACACACCAAAAACAAAAAACAAAACAACAAAATAAAACGGATAAAAGGAATCTGCAGTGTCACCCAATGCATATTGTTCAGCTGCCGACAGAACTCCACCCCTTTCCTCCCCATCCCAAGGACATTGCCATGGTGACAGGCCAGGCTCAGGTAGAACCCTTCTACTCCCAAAACAAAATGGCCTCCGTTCAGGACCAGAGGCGCTACCCAACACGGAGAAACCTGATCCACGGAGAAACCTGATCAACGCTGAAAACACTTACACAACTTTTTTTGGATTTTCCCTGCTGTGCACGGTCGGTATCACTTGCAGTTAGATGATTATAATTTCTTCTTTTTTTGTGTGGCTTTGAGTCGATGCAACCATCTTTCCTGAACCGACAGTTGCAGGGACTGCGGGTTCTTGGGTTTTATGACAGAACACACACTTTCCCATGTGGCTCGCTGGAGCACACACTGGTGACCAGCGAACTCATGAACATTTAGCAAAAATAAAACAAAAAGGTGTCAAGAACTGGCGAGCCAAAGCCTGGCCTCTCCTGCAGTAACTGACCAATAGACCAGAGCTGATCCAATCTCACGGGGGAAAGGGTTATTAGTATATCACATGACCCATCACGTGGCTTCACCCTGACTGTGACTTAACAGAAGGACCAAGCAAATTAAATGATGATTCCAACCTTGATCTGTCTGCTTTTCTATTCACAACATTAAGTGCTGAAGTCCATCAAAATAGCTAGCAAACTATTTTGATTGCTTATAAGAATTATTCAGATGGGCTTCTCTTAGCTCATACTCATTAATGGGTAACTTGCTTCTTGCACATTTGGGCAGACAACGGTTTGAAAGGTCACCAAGTTCGCGAAGGCATTCCGAAAGCAAGACCAGCCTCTGTAAGAAATTAAAGTCAATAAAAACTGACCTTGTGCGACACAACAGAAGTGACAGTGAAGATTCAATGCCTGCCTAACCTTTTTGCCTTTCCATACCGATGGATCAGGGGTCAGAGGAGGATTGAACACCAGACCTGTGTTTTAAGAGTCTCCTGAACGCCCTTAACCTCACAGACCTGACAGTAATCATGGAATCCATTTCTGACGATAATCAAAGCACCATTACATATGTAACCCTGACCTGCAGCACAAGAAATGTCAGTCTATATCCTTGTGCTATTACAAGAGGAAATAAGGGAGTTATGTTAATGCAGAAACAATTGAACTAATTCTGTAAAAGCAGAAAAGGCGACTTCTCATCAGATAACATTTGTTATTTTTCTTTGTGCGAAACCACATTTTAAAATAACTCATGGGCTGGCATATTTTGCTTAAAGCAGTACTTTAAGCCTAACATACAGGTCAATCTAGACACTTAAAACATGAAATATATTCAGCTTAGTTTGTGACTGCAGGAAGGACCAGAACACCAGGAGTCAGATTACCCACTCAGCCAGGGCCAGTGATCTCTCTCATCCACGCCTGGTCTCTAATATTATTTGGTTTTGATTCAAATACTTTTCTGTGCTCTGGTGATCTTGCCTGTTGAATTTTTGAGCCTCCAGGAGGAGGTTTACACTTTTGGGATTATTTCCAATTTGTTCCGTTACATTTACATTACAGTTATTTAACTGCCCCTTAGAGACCAAGCAGGGGATAATCCCCCCTGGAGCAATATGGGGTTAGGGGTCCATTTTATGTTAACACAAAGGCTTGTACCACCAACCTTCCATGTCCCAATAATGAACCATAGCTACTAAGCTGCAATACACCAAGCAAGCCTAGTCAAATGCAGAAAAGTATTTGAATCCAAAAAACTTAACACAATGTACATTCTGCATAGTGACACTTGTCGCCCGCTAAACAAGCGCACATTTTATGAATATGAACAAAAGTTTGAAAACATATGAGCATTACGGCTTTGGACTACAATTCATTTCATTAATTCGCTCTTGTTGACAAACACGCACAGAAAAACAATTTCGGTTTAAAAACATATGAATAGCTTTTTTTGGGGGAAAAAAGGTTGCAAAATACCTTCTGACAAATGTACAATAGTCTTGAACTACAAGCAAAATAAAGTGTCAAACCCCTTTTTTAAAGAAGAAGCCTAGTGGCTGGTGGTATATGCAATGACAGGACGGATTGCTGTATCAAAACTGATAGCATTCAGGACTCTGAGGGGAAAGTGGTGGTTGCTGGTATGTGCCTGCCAGACACTCTGTTTATTACTCTGGACAGAAGTGTTACTGCAGTTGTCTGAACCTCATGTCTGTCCTCTGGCGCCATCTCCTGGACAGAAGTTTAACTGCAAAGAGGAAGCTTCCGTTCCCGCTCACCATGCAGAGGGGGCAGTGCCGGTTTCCACCACGTCTCTTTGCTCCATCTCAGTTCAAAATGCAAAACAGGCTCCTCAAACAAAGAGAGAAAGACAAAAAAAAAAAAAAAAAAAAGTACTATACTCATCATCCACTTACATGTGGGTTCTATAAATAAGATTGGTGTTGATGACATTAAAAGGGTCTCGGTCACATATGCAATGTGTACGCCAGCACTGAAGCGGGGAGGCTGGAAGCGCGGATCTCCCAGAAGCCTTTGCTGTCACGAGCACAGAAAAGTCTTGCGGTTTGGGAAGTGAGGTGAGGCTTGAAAGAGTGATAAAAAAAAAAAAAAATGTTGATCCAAATCAGCTTATAAATGCAAGAATCCAAAAATATATTCTTTAATCTTGTATCGTCAAATTTTACTTTCTTCCTGTTAAATCCCTATTCACATGCCCCAATGGCAGAGCTTCGGGGTCAAAGGTTAAGGATGGGGACATCAAACAGGTCACAGAGGCCTTCGGTTTCATCCAGGTTATAGATGTAGTCATGGTCACCGGGGGGCGGAGAGAGGCGGAGGAGAGGAGAGAACACTGCCAGAGACAAGGACAGAGGGTAAATGTCAATGGTAAATGTTTGGCATTTATATAGCGCCTTTATCCAAAGCGCTGTACAATTTATGTACACTCTCAGCTTAAAATTTTACATACAAACCATTTCCCCAAGATAAATTGCCAGTTTAAATAGTTGAACTACAACAAAAGCACTCACACAATTAAGCAATAATAAAAATTAAAAAAACTACCCAAATGATGCAGATTAAGAAACAAAGGCCACAGATCTCAACTTTGCAATAGTTGGATATCCTGTCACTGTATGACTGCATAATTACACAATTTGTGAATGACAAGTGTATCACAATTCAGGGGAACTTAATATCTCAAGATGCAAATCTGGGGTGTGTGTGTGCATTTGTACTCATGCATAGCTCATGTATTACATGCATTGCCAGCTCTAGTAGCAGTGTGACCATTATGAAGCTAATTCTCCCAAAAGCAAGTGAGCTTCTGCTCCATCCTACCTTCTGAAGCCATGAGCTCTTCCAAAAGGTCAGGGCTCATGATTTCTACAGAGAGGGAGAGAAGGAGATTTAATTTAGATACAGTTCTGTTTTCAAGACTATTTAACAGTAGTTTATTAACCTACACTTACCCTTAGTTGGATCAAACATCTCAGAGAGTTCTTTAGGAAAGTCCAGCACTAGAAAAAGATAAACAGGGAGAAACTTGAGAACCCAGTGCACTGATGTGGCGCTACATGTCGGTTCTCTCACACATTCTAGAGCCGTGGTTCTCAAACTCGGTTCTCCAGGTTATTGGTACGACCAATATCTTGATTGATTACGGTGGTTGAACACAGGGGTTTAAATGCGTATAGGCCAATCTTACTAACAGAATGCAGGTTTGGCTCATTATCTTGGCTTTGACTACTTCATTTCTTTACCAAATTGATAGTTTTAGTGGCCACTTTTACAAACTAGGGGCCTATTGATTCACCTCCATCTTTGACTTGATACGTTAATTTTGTTAAGCTCTATGTAATGGTTTGCCATATGGCACAATATACAGAATGAGAATATGGGACTTTTCTTCTTCAGGGCATGAATATATCTAGCATAATGTGGTGGATCGAGTTTGAGAACCACTGCTCTAGAGAGAGTGTGAGAGTGTGACAGAGTGAGAGTGTGACAAGGAGGCCCCTGGAATCCTGGGTATAGGACATGGAGTGCGCAAACAAATTCATTCACCACCCCCCTTACCTGGGTCACAGATAACTAGTGTTAAAGTTTGCCATACTCCAAAGGTTTCCTTTTTGATTGGTCTAATTGCCAGGGATGGTGTCGCAAAGTTGACAAAAGTCAGCTAAATTTCGACATTTCTGCTGTGATAACCTGTCACAAAAAAATGTGATCGATTGAGCTTTTGGATGAGATGGCTACTGTGAGCAATGCAAACAATTGCTTGCAACACCCTGTGTCCACAGATATGGAGATAAAATAAATAAAGAAATCACCAAGTTGGCAGAAAGTACCAGTGAGTGTTTTGCCAGGGAAGAAGGCCAATGACCGTAGGTATGAGACTGCATTCATGAGGAACAAATACGAATAAAACCAAAAAATAATAATAATCAATATGACCGTTAATAGGAGAGTGGCAGCATTTCCTGGGGTAACCGCCTCGGCTTGCTGTGCCCAGCTGTAGTTTCCTGCCTGCCTACACTGTGGGGAAGCTCAACTGTACAATTACTCACACACTCACACTCACACTCACACACACACACACACACACACACACACGTGTCCTGTGGTTATATGCTGTATATTATATGCCCCAAGAGACGGCAGAGACGGTTGAGAGTAAACCCAGCTGGGACCCCCTTTATCTCCCTACATCACTGTGCTAGCGCTCACACGCTCACGGGTTACCCTGGTAATTAACCTGGGGGTTACCCTTCAGTAGCAATTAATTCAACACTGACATGCAGTCATCCTAGCACTCACTGTTTTACAAACGTACAATCATTATGAATGTATCACAAGAGAGATGGGACACTCCGCTAATGTTCTCACTAATAATGCTATTAACCGAGCAACCATTCCACTTTGGCATAATGTGACTGAAATCTGACTATGCACACAAGTCAGAAACAACACCGCATACAAAACTACATTGAGTTGCTCATAATGCAGTCAACAACTGACTGACAGGCAAAGACAGTACATTGCGGAGTTAGTTCATTGGCATTAGCATACTAGTAACACAAGCCACAAATTCAAGCACTTTCTTCCTGATGCTGCTAACAAGTAGCCATGTCAGCATAAGCTACAGCTCTGGCGTATAACCATTTTTATGCAGATGACACAGTATTACAGTGGGGCAAAAAAGTATTTAGTCAGCCACCAATTGTGCAAGTTCTCCCACTTAAAAAGATGAGAGAGGCCTGTAATTTTCATCATAGGTACACTTCAACTATGAGAGACAGAATGGGGGGGAAAGAATCCAGGAAATCACATTGTAGGATTTTTAATGAATGAATTGGTAAATTCCTCGGTAAAATAAGTATTTGGTCACCTACAAACAAGCAAGATTTCTGGCTCTCACAGACCTGTAACTTCTTCTTGAAGAGGCTCCTCTGTCCTCCACTCGTTACCTGTATTAATGGCACCTGTTTGAACTCGTTATCAGTACAAAAGACACCTGTCCACAACCTCAAACAGTCACACTCCAAACTCCACTATGGCCAAGACCAAAGAGCTGTCAAAGGACACCAGAAACAAAATTGTAGACCTGCACCAGGCTGGGAAGCCTGAATCTGCAATAGGTAAGCAGCTTGGTGTAAAGAAATCAACTGTGGGAGCAATTATTAGAAAATGGAAGACATACAAGACCACTGATAATCTCAAGAACGGTGAGCAAAAATCCCAGAACCACACGGGGGGACCTAGTGAATGACCTGCAGAGAGCTGGGACCAAAGTAACAAAGGCTACCATCAGTAACACACTACGCCGCCAGGGACTCAAATCCTGCAGTGCCAGACGTGTCCCTCTGCTTAAGCCAGTACATGTCCAGGCCCGTCTGAAGTTTGCTAGAGAGCATTTGGATGATCCAGAAGAGGATTGGGAGAATGTCATATGGTCAGATGAAACCAAAATAGAACTTTTTGGTAAAAACTCAACTTGTCGTGTTTGGAGGAGAAAGAATGCTGAGTTGCATCCAAAGAACACCATACCTACTGTGAAGCATGGGGGTGGAAACATCATGTTTGGGGCTGTTTTTCTGCAAAGGGACCAGGACAACTGATCCGTGTAAAGGAAAGAATGAATGGGGCCATGTATCATGAGATTTTGAGTGAAAACCTCCTTCCATCAGCAAGGGCATTGAAGATGAAACGTGGCTGGGTCTTTCAGCATGACAATGATCCCAAACACACCGCCCGGGCAATGAAGGAGTGGCTTCGTAAGAAGCATTTCAAGGTCCTGGAGTGGCCTAGCCAGTCTCCAGATCTCAACCCCATAGAAAATCTTTGGAGGGAGTTGAAAGTCCGTGTTGCCCAGCGACAGCCCCAAAACATCACTGCTCTAGAGGAGATCTGCATGGAGGAATTTGCCAAAATACCAGCAACAGTGTGTGAAAACCTTGTGACTTACAGACTTACAGAAAACGTTTGACCTCTGTCATTGCCAACAAAGGGTATATAACAAAGTATTGAGATGAACTTTTGTTATTGACAGATACTTATTTTCCACCATAATTTGCAAATAAATTCTTTAAAAATCAGACAATGTGATTTTCTGGATTTTTTTTCTTCTCATTTTGTCGCTCATAGTTGAGGTATACCTATGATGAAAATTACAGGCCTCTCATCTTTTTAAGTGGGAGAACTTGCACAATTGGTGGCTGACTAAATACTTTTTTGCCCCACTGTATGTACTTGTGCGGCTTCAGTTGATGAGGCCTTGGAAGAGCTTCATACTGCTTTTAATATCATTCAGGATGACTTGTGCAATTTGAAACTGGTTTGGAATGCTGTAGGGTCCTCGCACGGGCCGCCAAATAACGCAGGGATTTTACTCTCTACGAAACCGGGGCGCCAGTTAAACGTTGTGTAGCAGTATAACTGCAAAAAGTAATCAGTCTCATAAAATTACTATCATCAGAAATATCTAACCACAAATTTAGGATTTTAATTAATAATTAAAATAACCAATATTAATGATTAAACATACCGTTAACATTAAACATTAAACATTAACTCGGCTCTCATATCTATGCGAATCCAAAACGGACACCGGGGTTTAATAAAATATTTATTAAACAAAAATACAAACACATAACAGATAAACTAACGGGAATTAGTAGGGGAAGTTAGTAGGTTAAGTTAGGGCGTGTATGTGTGTGTGTGTGGGCGCACGCGAGCGCGCGTGTCGCTTGAACAAAGGAAAGGTGGGAGTAGCTAGCTTGAGTAAGCTAGAGTTCTGGGTGTGGTAATGAGTTAGAGTTAACTGTGAGAAGGGACTACTTGCGTAGTTTTACTCTATATATGCGCAAAAAACGGTGAATCAATTCACGTACATATATATGTAGCTAACCAAACACATTACAATGGTAGGATGGTAAATATTGAAACACAGATTCACAAAAACAGTTAAGTTACACTGGCTATGCCTGAATGTTTGTTTTCTTACGGAGTCCATACGCATTGCTGGATCCAAAATACATGCTGTCCTTGTAGAAGCGGCGATGGTGCTGTGAATGGTGTCCGGGAGAGATGCGCAGGTTGGGGTGTTCCCGTCTTAGCAGCACGTTGTCGTCTGATCCGCTGGTCCTTTTCCAGGTGTAAAAGTTTGTTGCCGTCTCGTTGTTGAGCTTTATTGGGGTAAACTGATGTAGCGTTCCGCGTACAACAATTTCCACTCACTATAGGCCACGTAGTTACCGCAAGGTAACTGGGTGTGTCCGTAGGCCTGGTAGTGCGCTGTGCAGCATTCAGCCTCTGTCCGAGTCTCGGAGCAGATGAGCTGAAGCGAATGGCCAAAAAGGGTGCGTCGAAGAGAAGAAGCAGAAGAAGCAGAAGAAGCAGAAAAAGCAGAAAAAAGATCCCAAGAACGTGTCTTGCTCTTATATGGGACCGTTTATTGCTCCCGCCATTACGGGATTGGCTGAACCAAGTTAGACGTCGTGTGGTGGACGTCGCAGAATTTTCCTGTGGGAATGTGGAAGTTGTAGTCCCTACATCCCCCCTGTGGTCTCAGGATGCGGCTGAGGCCAGTGTTCCTTAAGAGCACAAAAGTCAGTTCACAGTCCACAGGTCAAGTACATTGGGTCGGTAACACAGTTCACAATTGACTGACAAACATCCAGGCATTTATCAACAATTAACTAAACTGGTCTAAAACACATGATACAAACAATGTGAAACACTAAGGTCGAACAGTGAATACATTGTCACAAAACATAAGAAACCTTGGTGAAAGGGTTAGTAGTTTTGTTAGTTCAGGTGTTTTGTTAGTTATTGGATGGTGTCCAGAAGGTGGAGCACCAACAGGAATGACCCAGCCATGAAAATGTTCAGATGATGTAGGGGTCTAGGATGGAGAGGCTGTAGCCTTTTTGGAAGTCTTGTTCAGACTGACCAATTGTTCTAGTCCCTACAGTCAGGTTGCTGACGAGGGTTGTCATCTGAAATATGTGGGGACATTTTCAAATTAGGGCAGCTTTCTGTATCCAAGCTTAACCTTATGGCTGTGTCATCAGGAAGGAAATGGAGAGGTGGTCTCATTTCTAAATGATGTGGTAAGCTCACAAGTGGTCTTGTCTTGCTTGGGGAAGAGGTGGAGTAAGGCACACTGGGGTGTGGAAATATACTTGTAAAGATTACACTGTAGTTTCTACATGCAATATTTTACGATGGTTCAGTAGGTGTAGAAAGAAGCAATGAACGTTTACGAGTTATGATAGGTGTCGGATTTGACTCTACAGCACCTACTTACGATCTGCGTTTGCTGCTGCTACATGCAAATCTAAGTGGCTGCTATAAACTACCTGTTTATTTTGCCACCCCCCTTTGGTAGGAAAGGTGTGCAAAAGAAAGTGGTCAAAGCTTCAGCTGGGAGTCTGCCTGTGAGGAGACCACGGCTATAGATCAGTCTTATTGAGTCTTTTGATGGAGGTTGAACAAGACCAGATAGCTCTTTGGAGTGGTTACACAAGGCATACACACTACTGAACAAAGGTTAGAGGCTTTAGTTGTCCTCAGAGTAACTGAAGAAGCTCTCTTCAGACAAGGTATCTTCCCTATCAGAGTCATGCTGGTGACTCTGAGGCTTGGGCCTACCGGGTCGGTCTTCTCTCCAATTCCGGCTGGAATCAGAGTGTGAGAAGCAACCACGGTGGCTCTTAACCGGGAACTTACTCACATGCCGTTGTTTTGAGCCATTAGACTTTAATGGGGCAACTTGGGAAGTGCCGGCGGGCTTGGTTGGAACAACGTGCTTAGCGGTTTCCAATACCTCGTTCCTGGGCACAATCCTTAAAGTGTCCCAGACCATTTGGGCTTCATTTCTTAATTCAAGGGCTGAGTGTTGGCCCCTTGAAAACAGTGAAACATGAGTTTGGACGCAGGGGTGTAGGTTGTGCACAAAAAGGGATTTGAAGGCTTGATCTTCATCTAAGCCTGGTCCGTTTCTGCCCTGGAAAAATGCATGTTTAAGTCGTTGGTAAAAGTCTTTTGGTCGTTCTGTACGGCTATGTGTAACCTCCACAGGTTTGATAATGGCTGTGGCCTGATCAATCCATGGCAGGTACTCAGCTACTAACGCTTCACAAACCTTGGGATAGCTGGAACGAACCTGTGGTGGAAGTTGTTCCACAAATGTATGGATCTCTCTGGTTGAGGTTTTCCATACAAGTCGTACCTTTTCTTGTATGGAAAACCTCAACCAGAGAGATCCATACATTTGTGGAACAACTTCCACCACAGGTTCGTTCCAGCTATCCCAAGGTTTGTTGCCCTGGGCAGATCCGAGAGACAGTAGTCAACTTCTCTCAAGTAACTCAGAATGTTAAATTCGGAGTCCTTGGGGTCAGATGTGTGGACATACTTCGCCATGGCCTCTAGCTCCTCAAAGCGAAGACCATGTGAAGTTGCACTAGTCTGCCTGTTTGGAGAAGGAGAGACTGAAATCACATTTGAATGTGAATGCGTTTCATGCAGAGCTCGACGTCCTTGGTTTGGTTTAGGGGGCGGAGCTACAAAACAGTCATTCTCACAATGGTTGGCAGAAGATGAATTGTCGCTGTCAGTGTACTGTACAGAGCTGTCACCTATCCTCTCAGTAATAAAGGGAAAGCTAGCAGGATTAGCGTTGCTTTTTGTGTGCCCAATTAATAACGCTAGATCTCCTCTACCGTGTCCACGGGAGGGTTCCCTGACCTCCTCACGAGAGGGGTGGGCATGGAAGGTGCAGTCCTGTACTTGCCTGACTGTTTCTCCCTTGCGGAGATGGACCACCTTTGGGATGGAGTCCCCCCTTTCCCTCTCCAGGGAAGAGGTGGGCAAACCATTGCATGGGTGGTCAACAGCACTGCAATCTGAGGAGACTGACGAGTCTCCATCAGAGCAAGCTGTGGAACCGGGATCTGACAAACCCGAATCAATTTGTGACCCCCCTTCCCCTGCCTTGTGGTGTAAGGAGGAAGCAGGAGAAGCTGGAGTTGGGCAAGCCTGAGAAAGCAGGCTTACAGAAGAGAGTGGATGTGGTAGCTTGTGGCATCCACTCTTCAACTGAAATAATTCCTCTCTGTAGGAACAAAGATCTGATTCGGCTGAATGCAGATCACACAAGTATTGTACTGCTTTCTTGCCAACAGTTTGAAGCTCAAGTAAAACACTGGTGTGTTGTCCTTTGAGGTATGCCATCTCTGATTCTAAGTTTTTGTTGCTCTGAAGAGCAAGACTAATCTGTCTGGCAAAATTAAAGACCAGACAACTTAGAATTGGGTCTTTTGAATGGTTGGGGGAGTGGCCTTTCTCGTTGATTAATGAGAACATTTCTTTCCTACAATCAGTGAGGTTCATCTGATTCAGGAAAGTTATGTAGCCAGGTGCTAAACCATGGGCTAAAAAGGAAAGGTACTCATCAATAGATATAGGTTCCATATCTCAAGCCAAATAAAGCTAAAAGCTAAACCAGTAACTTAAGAGGGTACTCTTGAAGTTAATAATTTGAAAAAGGGCCTTGAGCTCCTAACAGTTGGCAATGAATTGTTTCCCAATATCACAATCCAACATACAAGTTGTGATGAAGGATAAAGAATTTAAAACGCTCTTTGATTATTCTCTAACTATAGTACAAGGTAGCTATAGCATCACACAGGGACTCGAGTTGCACTAGCGGTACTGCAATGCAACAACAGCAAAAGGACCGAACATATGGCGGATATTCAGACCGTAAAATAGGAACTGTGATGCTCATCACATTAATCCTAAGTACCAGAATGTGACAAGTTGAAATTACAATTAAATTAGAATTTAAAAGTAACATTCAATTAATTATTAAAATTACTTTGATAGAGTAATTATAATGAATACAGTACGGCTAATAATACTATCATTGATAATACGTAATATACCGGAAAATAAATGCAAATCAACAAACTACCGTGTAAGAATGTAATGCCACAATGTTACACGAGGGGGCAGTGTATTGAGAAAGCAGCTCATGCAGGCTTTCAAAAATGGCACAGGGTGACATCTAGTGGTCTTTTCAGAAAATTGCACTTGTGGCTATTTAGCTGAGAAAGCCAAAGAATGCTGAGAATTCGTTCTGGAGTCACGTGACATGATATGAGCCAAAGCTCGTCTTTCTCACGCAGAGCTCCAAATTAGGATGGGGAATTTGTTATGAAGTCACAAGACATGAAATTTGAGCCAAAGCTAGTCTTCCTCACATGGGGCACCAAAATATGTAGGGGTCCCCGCACGGGACTCCAAATTATGTAGGGTCCTCGCACGGGACTCCAAATTATGTAGGGTCCTCGCACGGGACTCCAAATTATGTAGGGTCCTCGCACGGGACTCCAAATTATGTAGGGTCCTCGCACGGGACTCCAAATTATGTAGGGTCCTCGCACGGGACTCCAAATTATGTAGGGTCCTCGCACGGGCCGCCAAATAACGCAGGGATTTTACTCTCTACGAAACCGGGGCGCCAGTTAAACGTTGTGTAGCAGTATAACTGCAAAAAGTAATCAGTCTCATAAAATTACTATTATCAGAAATATCTAACCACAAATTTAGTATTTTAATTAATAATTCAAATAACCAATATTAATGATTAAACATACCGATAACCTGAAGGTTGGAAGTTCTTCGAAAGACTGCTTTAACTCGGCTCTCATGTCTATGTGATTCCAAAACGGACACCGGGGTTTAATAAAATATTTATTAAACAAACATACAAACACATAACAGATAAACTAACGGGAATTAGTAGGGGAAGTTAGTAGGTTAAGTCAGGGCGTGTATGTGTGTGTGTGGGCGTGTGTCGCTTGAACAAAGGAAAGGTGGGAGTAGCTAGCTTGAGTAATTGCTGGATCCAAAAGACATGCTGTCCTTGTAGAAGCGGCGATGGTGCTGTGAATGGTGTCCGGGAGAGATGCACAGGCTGGGGTGTTCCCGTCTTAGCAGCGCGTTGTCGTCTGATCCGCTGGTCCTTTTCCAGGTGTAAAAGTTTGTTGCCGTCTCGTTGTTGAGCTTTATTGGGGTAAACTGATGTAGCGTTCCGCGTACAACAATTTCCACTCACTATAGGCCACGTAGTTACCGCGAGGTAACTGGGTGTGTCCGTAGGCCTGGTAGTGCGCTGTGCAGCATTCAGCCTCTGTCCGAGTCTCGGAGCAGATGAGCTGAAGCGAATGGCCAAAAAGGGTGCGTCGAAGAGAAGAAGCAGAAGAAGCAGAAGAAAGATCCCAAGAACGTGTCTTGCTCTTATACGGGACCGTTTATTGCTCCCGCCATTACAGGATTGGCTGAACCAAGTTAGACGTCATTCGTGGTGGACGTCGCAGAATTTTCCTGTGGGAATGTGGAAGATGTAGTCCCTACAATGCAGATAAGACTCAGGTTTTTGGGCTTTTCTAAAACGAGGGCTCTGAAAGGCTATGAAACAACACAGTAACCAGACAAAATAAATGAACAGTGCAGGTAAACTCATACAAGTACTCAGGATTACATTTGGACGGTCAACTTTCTTTTCACAAGTTCTTTTCACGTGTCAAATAACGTTTCACGAAGGTGAATTTTAGCCGTTGAGGACTTGTAGTTGCAGAGTGTGGAAGAGTAAAAGAAAGCGCAGCTCTAAGCTCAACCCCAGCACGTGGCAGCACTACAACGTTTAAGCCGGGGGAGGGGCCAGAACTGACAGGGAACATGTTGCAATAACCAATCGGATTAAAGAATAATTAACATGTAAATTATCCCCCATTTCAAATGTCATTTCCCCAGTCCATAGTCGTTACTTATTGCCGAGTCGGGATTTCCAATAATAGGATCGACATACTGAGCTTTAAGGAAGAACAGTGTGTCATACATGGAGCAGACGCCCACAAGATGTGGAATGCGGGAGGCAGAAGCGATGCCAGGCGATCTCGCCGGAGGACGTGTGGCTCCACCCACAGCTCAGGGACACGCCAGTGCTTCCTGTGTGCGACGTCCCCTGTGAATGTGAGCAGGAAACCGCACCAAAATCCCACCCCCCCCCCCCAGCCCAGCACACCCTGCATCTGAGTTTCCGCCTCTCAGGGTGAAGAATCATCATCCATTCTCTACTGTTTACTGTTCAAATATCTTGTTTATTGAATTTATTTTTCTTTTTATGGATTAGCAGGTGTTCACATACAGTTACTGGTGGTTAGACTAGGGGAGGGACCTCAAACTGAGGTCCTGCACTGAAGTGCTTAACTTAAGTCACTGATTGGCCAAAACAGGCTGCTGACCGAAAGTAACCCACAAAAAGCAGCAGACTACCCCCAGGCTGGAGTCTGAGACCCCTGGAGTAGAGACCTACGGGGTGTACCTACTTCTGTTTGCGCCATAAAAACAAACAAACTCACAACCACAACACCCAGTTAACTGTCAAATGAGCTGCTGTTGTTGAGTCATTAAGTATTGAGTAACAAAAAATAAGAGATTTCCCTGTCTGTCCAGAATGGGAATGGGACACTCGGGGGTTAGGATAGAACACTTCAAGTCTAAGCAAGTACAATACAGACAAGCCATTGCTAGCCATGAGCTAAGCCTGAAAATCTGGTCACCTGTACTGAAATTCAGGCAAACCTGCAGTCGGAAAAAACAACGGCAACTCACTTTCTGAAGGATCTGACTTGATTGGTTCGAAGACTGTGGAGGAGGCCGGGAGAGAGGAGCTGCTGTCCAATGAGGCAGAAGATTGGAGGGGCTGGGTGTCCAATGAGGACGTCTCACTGGCCGGTGTGTCTCCGGTGGGCGGGGCAAGCTCAAGCGTGCTGGCGTTGGTGCTGGAAGCTTCTGTTATGAAAAGGGAACTAAAGTCATTAAAAAAAATAATAATAATAATAATAATACAAGCAAAGTATCCAGCAATGGCAGACTCACATATTCACAATGTGCACATACCAGCAAGCCACCTTTTCAGCATAATACAAGGTGTGCATAAAGAAAACACATCTCCAAGGCCCAGACGTGATTTCAGACGTACCGGGAGTGGGCCCCATGGGGGTGGAGACGGGCGAGGCGGCGGCGGAGGATGGCAATTGGTCTGCCGTGGGCTGGGTGGGTGGGGTTTCACCCTTGGGGGCGGTGCCCGTGGCAGGGGGGGTGGGCAGGCTCTGGAACATGTCCTCTGGCGGGGGGACGGGCAGAACCACGGGGGCGGAGCCAGACGTGTCCTTGTTGACCAATAGGACCTCGATGGCACCGGAAGTGCTCTTCAAGTGGATCTGATACTTCTTCTGGCTGTTCAAGGCCTGCTGGGGTGGGGTGAGAGACATAAAGAGAGAGAGAGAGAGGAGAGGGAGAGAGGCAGGGAGGGAGAGATAAACCGAAGAAACACTGACATGGAGAGATGGAGAGACTAGGGCAGCACCGAAAAATTACATTTCTAATTTCAGGTTAATTTTCTTACCTAATAAAGACTATTCTACTTCATTTAAAATGTTGCTACTTACATATTACTATGGGTAAGTATAATAAAACAGAATAAACGTCATGGCAAAGATGAGGACTGTTACATTGTAATGGTGAAAAGACCGCACTTACTGCCTCTGGGATGGGCACCTCCAGCTGTGTGCCTGAGGGGGCCCGGATCGCCAGGAGGGTGTCACCTGGAGGGAGGGAGGGAAGGGAGGGAGGGAAAGGAGAGCGAGAGCGAGAGAGCGAGAGAGCGAGAGAGAGAGAGAGAGAGAGAGAGAGAGAGAGAGAGAGAGAGAGAGAGAGAGAGAGAGAGAGAGAGAGAGAGAGAGAGAGAGAGAGAGCGAGAGCGGAGAGCGAGAGCGAGAGCGAGAGCGAGAGAGAGAGAGAGAGAGAGAGATGAGGCATGCGCTTACATTCAGAATAAAAGGAAAAGTGTACAGTTACAAACGAGACGGGTGAAGAGCCTCATACCTTTGAAGCAGCCGCAGATGTCCTCGTGGGTAACGTAAGCCAGCGTTTGTCAGGGTTAAGGGCCATGTGCACAGGAGTGGTGTTAATAACCCCGCCCAACCCGTGACACCAGGACAATAGCAGATTAGAGGAACACGAACCGCTAAATACAGCTGCCTCTATACAGGGAAACACTCACGCGGGGATTCAGCGCTTTTCCAAGACTGATTACATTACACGGCAAACAATGCTTACATGACAACTGAAGAAAAAAACCTGGGCAGGAAACCGTCAAATGAGCTGTTCTTTTAGTCATTTCATATTCAGTAACCAAAAAACTGATAAAGCACACATTTAGGCTTGGAGTTTTGTACATCAGGCAGACCAGGTTCAAATACGTAATCCGTCTGGATTCAACAATCCTATGATTTACTGAGCTTATCTGGTGTATTGGACCCCGTAAAATACTCTGAAAAAGTGCAAGCCCCAACTTCTGGTGCTCTTGGTTGGTTGCACCAGGCAAGATCAATCAAACACAAAAAAAAAAAGCGATCACGTATTTGACCCAGGTTCTGTGAAGGGGAGCAGGGCGTGTGGGTTTTCAGGCTCGGGGGGGGGGGGGGGGGGGGGGGGGGTCAGGATATTTGCTGTTCTGCGTGTCGTCGGTCACGTTCTTGATGCTCTGCTGGACCCAGACACGCTGCTGGTCCAGCTCTTGTTCCCGCCGGTCCAGGTCCTCCAGCTCCGCCTTCAGGTCGATCAGCTTGTCCGCGATCTCCCGCGTGTTGCAACCGGGACCGACGCCCCTGTGAGGGGGGGGGGGGGGGGCGTTTAGGAACAGTGATTGAGGATAGGTCAAGTGAGGGGGAAAGTGGAACTTGGCAGTCCAGAAGCAGGGATAATTTTTTTGCCAGGAGTGTTGCAAAGGTGGGCAGTGCCAGGTTGCACGGACATAATCATTAATGGGATTTTGCGAGCATAGTTGACATGCATCTGATTGTGAGCCTCAGCATCATATCAAAGTGCTTTCTCTCCAACAACTCCTTAGAATGAGGACGTCAAACAGCAGCCCTGGGGGCTCTGTGGGGTACTGTCAGTCAGCAGGTTAGGTTTACCAGGACAGGCACACAGGTACACATGCACACAAGCACACACGCACACACGCACACAGGCACGCAGGCACGCACGCAGGCAGGCAGGCAGGCAGGCACAACTCACTTCCACTGAATGCTGTTCTTGGACTTCTTCTCGATGAGACCGATGCCCTCCAGCACGTTGGTGATGTCATAAATGCGCCTCTTCTGCCTCACAGCGAGGGTGTCGGCCGCCTGCAAGGACATCGCGCCAAAACATTACATTACATGTCATTCGGCTGAAGTTTTTATCCAAAGCGACTTACAGTTCATTAGACCAAGCAGGAGACAAGCATCCCCTGGAGCAATGCAGGGTTAAGGGCCTTGCTTGGCTGTGCTGCTCTTAATGTGGCTACACCGGGGATCAAGCCACAGACCTTGCAGGTCCAGTCATGTGCCTTAACCACTACACAACAGGCTGCCAAAATGTTACCCACAATGCAGTGCAAGGAGCCAGATCTACAGGATCATTTTACCCACAATGCAGTGCAAGGAGCCAGATCTACAGGATCATATTACCCACAATGCAGTGCAAGGAGCCAGATCTACAGGATCATTTTACCCACAATGCAGCGCAAGGAGGCAAACCTACAGGGATTTGTAAACCTTTATTTCAGAAAGTATGCCAGTCTCAAAATGTTAGTGCTAAGATAACCCTACTGTACACCAAAGGCCAGAGGGCATAAATAGGGAGATTTACTGTGGTCTTCAAATTAGACTGGTCTTTGAACCTCATCGTCTTTATAACATAAAATTTTAAAGTTCTGCAGTCTATGGTGCGAATTTTACAAACGAATTTTACAATCTGTAAACAGGAGGAGTTTTGAGGCGGGGCTGGGGGGGGGGTAGACAGAAGGCCCGTAGTTGAAAGGACTCCATTCTGCGGTTGAAAAGGCGCAGGCCCGCGTGGGCCATCGGGTAAGAGGGGCGGAAGAGAGGAGACCATCAGGCCTACAGCAGCAGGGAACAGGACACCAGCACACTGGCTGCACGGGTCTCAACAGAAGGCGGACCCAAAGGAAGGGAGTAAATGCAATGGGGGGGCGGGGGAGGAAGAGGAAGAGGAAGCACTGCTGCCATAAACCCCTCCCCTCGGTGCAGAAGATGTGCAGGACAATACCTCCATTTGTTCAGCCAGGCCCCGGGGTAAAGGTACATCCACAGCCTCATTCAGCATGCAATTACACACACAATCACACACCACCACACACCACCACACACACCACCACACAACACACTCATCCACCCCCCTCCGGTAATTGAGCAATCCACCACTTCACCCTCTGAGCATGACAATTCATTCTTTTTCTCTTTCTCTCAATTACATCTGAAGTGCAACAGCTTCAGTCATATAAACACTGGCTCCGGGCACAGAGAGGGTGTGGATAGTACAAAGGTACAGGCTCAGTGTCAGTGTCCAAATTGAGCAATAGACAATATGATTTAAAACACATTTCACATACAATACAAAACCTTACATCAAATGTTCACTTGGCACCAGAGCAATTTTTTTGGTTTTATTGACAGCCATTTTCAGATTAGTCCAGCTTTATTGGCAGTAAATGATGGTTATAAAAACAAAAACAAAAACAATAACAATATAAACATGAAAGCGCTAACAGTTGCACAACGTGTGGTAGATGCTTCGTGATAAAGAACGGTGGCTCCTCTACAGGTGGCGTGAAGCTGCACTACTCCCAACATTTTATGTCAGTGGCGAGACACTCATCTGACGAACCCCACGTATTCTACCACTAAGCTACAAACATTCAATTATGTTAAATCTAAATGTAAATGTCCTACGCAGTGACAGTATGACAGTAGAAAAAAAGGGTAACTCCAAAGTCATTTCAGTTTGAGTCAACATAATAACAGAAGACATTGAGGCCAATGCACTCTGTTGCCAGGGTGATAAGAAAAACAGAGTATTCCGGTACAGTCCCTGGTGTACTAGGCTAAAACTGACAAACTGTCAGATTTATATACAAGTTCCCCAAAGGCAGCAAATGCAAAACGTTCTCACAACGACACTGCTGCAATGTAGTGGCAATGTTAATACACTGACAAGGCCTTCCAGTTACGTTGTGAGGACATATGGCGTTAGCTGGGGAAAGCCCACTCACAGGCCACAGACAGTTTGCCACACAATTACAATTCAACACAGAAACCTGGCGTGTGGCACCAACTGAAGCCTTATTTCAGGACAGACCAACTGACCCACTCACCGACAGGTTCAATGACTCACCGCCTACAACTCAGATACTCAGTCTAATCTTACTTTCCCCTTTCTTCCTCTCCTTAGGAGCACATCCCCTGCTTCCGAATGCAGGTATGCTAAATGGAGACAAATGAGACAGAGCACAAGAAACATTTAAGGCAACAGAATCCCTACGTCCAATGGAGCAAAGGGAACTCTTGGGTTTTTGCAGAGCAAAGATAGGGAGAAGCACTGAGGAGGTACACTGGATCACTGATAATAGAAAGTAAAGGAGAACGCACAGTATGCCTTTAAGACCAGCAGCATTTGTGGGTCTGGGGTTTGAAGCAAGATAATACAATTCAAGTATACCCAGCTTGTGCAGCAATGCTATGTTTCCAAAGGCTACACAGTTGAATAATTGTGGCTTTAAGTACCTGTTTTAGTACCTGCTTTCCATTATCCAGTGCCTCTAGTGAGCTTTATGAAGAAGAGGCTGTTTCAGTGACTGCCTCTTTAAGGCTCATTGATATCAATGAACCACTAGTCTGATTGGCAAGCTAGCTCCAACGAGCAGAACGCCATCTGTACCGACCACTTGGATTTGTTCCGGCTACAAGGAGGGCTATGCTGAAGCAAATTAGTGCATCGTTGTGATGTCAACTTCACGGAAGTCCAAACAGCTCGTTGAAAGAAAAAACATTTTCTTCATACAGATTGAATGCAATATAATCAGGTAACATGCATAAGTACAACCTCTGGAGGCATAACATTGCTGTACAGTTTACTTTTCTTGCTTAACACAATAGATCCCTGAATGCCACTATACTGGCCACCGTTAAATAGTCAGAAGGCATCTAGATAATTAGAAACTTGTGTAAAAGACAAGCATTGTTCAATTGCTCATAAAAACTGTTCAGGCCAATTGAAAATGTACACATGAATTTTAATTTTAAAATAAAAATAGAGTTCACTTTCAGGGTTACGTCCCTTCAGTGGATGCTCTTATTAAGAGTCACTTGCAATGTGAGAGACCATGAAGGTTTTTCACAAGACTGAAAACGTGATACAGGTAAACAACACCAGAGCGATCCAAAACATGCAAGGCACTGGACATGAATACTCTGTGGGCATCGTAGTCTCCTCCTGAAGTATAAGGCATTAGCCAATCACACCACCATTTTAAAGGTTTGTGTGTGTGTGTGTGTGTGTGTGTGTGTGTGTGTGTGACTGTGTGTCTGTAATTGCATACACAGCTCACTGGCTTGCCATGACAGTCATCGCACAGTGGCCAGAGGAGCACACAGAGCGAGCAGACAGGGAGCTCAGGCCCGTGTGCACTGGGCTGACCCCTGCGCACGGGTAATTACAGGAGCATCGACTGGCACAGGACAGGCCCCTGCTGTGTCCCAACTGTCCATGGGAAGAGCGCAAGTGTAAAGCGTGCCCGGGGGGGTGGGGGGTTTACAGTACTGTTTGAAAAATGCGACCCCATCCCCCCCAGAAGGAGCCACTACAGGGTTATCTTTCCCATGATGCAATGGAGGGGTGCCAGCGACTGTAGTTATAGTACATCTAAGCTCCGCAAACCCCCCAAAACAGAAGCTTTCAGACTCTGAGCATTGAACCACTTGCCAAAACTTCTCTGCACCAAACAGTCCTGATAAAAATCTCACTTTCACAATGAACCAAATGACAATCTCATTTTAAGATTTATTGATCATTGATTTTTCAGCGAAAATTCATCATCACAGAGGCGTCTTATACCCACTGCAAATCTTTACTTGGTCTGTCAAGCGCTAACTTGCAACGTTGGATTTAAATATTATCCTGCATTGAGGAACAATCGTGGGCCACTAAACGGATCAATTTTGGGCAAACTACGGACCAGAATAGCAGGGGTTAATCGCTCACATGGGGGTGGGGGGTCAGGCCCAGCAGCCAAAGGCCACATTAATCGGGGTACGACGGTACATCATCGCAGGGGAAAGAGAACCGTGCCTCACTGCGTGGTAGATCGGTGAGAATGAGGACATAAAACACGGTATAAGTTTGTTGTGGCAGCGAATGGCGTTGAAAGAATCGCGTTTTCGGTTTGTTAACCGTTGCTTTGAGAGTCGCCAAGGCCCATAAAAGCTGCAGAGGAACAGACGCCACCACAAATGGCAGGAGTGCGTCAAAAGACACGCCCCCCCCCTCCCCAGCCCACAACTCCGTCGGTGACGCAATTACGCCTCCAGGAAACTTCGACACAAGAAAAATTTACTTGACGCAAGTGTGGATCGTGTGCATCGTTCGTTTCAGTGTGGTGACAAGTGCGACCAGGGAGGCAGCTAAATAGATAAAGTTCCCAAAGTATTCGGCTGATAAAGCGGTAAGAGTGGGGCATGGTCCAAATAAATATATTATCTTAACTAGGTTTACCAGGCGGCTTGGTCAAATTGCCCCGTGTTCCCCGTTCAATAAGTTGGCCAAGAGCGTTCCAGTTACATTAAAATAAGTCGCATGACCTGTTCATTCTGAATAAGATGGCAAACATGCAGTGAGCCTAAGACCATGCTGAAAATGAAACTGAAGCGGAAATTCCAATTCAGAATCAAAGAAAACCAAGCAAGCGTTCACTTGTTTCACCAGTGAGCTGATTTCCTTAAGTGTATTTGGTGCTTGGTGTTTTTACAAATGCTTTTTAGCTAACTTGGCTAAATAAATGGACAATTAATCATTGTTAACTTACTGGCTATTTGTAAACTAAATGCGCACTACAGCACACATCACAAATTGGAAGGCGCCAATGTTTGTATTTGCAGTCATGTCGTAGACACTCATTCGCCACTCAAAATTCTGTGACCAAGCCCACGCACCACGCACCACACACATATACACATATACACATGTATTAATTGCTAGTTTGCAAGCATGCTGGTTGTACCCCAGCGTCTGACAGGAATCCAAATTCGGACGCACGCTAGCTAACGTTAGCTGGCTAACAACCAGCAATTCAAAACATCCCATTGACTGCTGATGCTCACGAACTAACCATGCACTAGCCAAAGCCTATCCTTGTAGCTAGGTCCAGCTTGTGAAATAGGGTCATGTGGATTATCCCGGGCACTTTGATGACAGAAATTGAAAGCGAATTGCTAGCTAGCAAGTAAGCTATAGCTATCTCACATTCCAAGCTAGCTAGCGAGCTAGCCAACTACCCACAAAGAGTAAAGCACGCTTAACTTACTACTTTCAGGTCTAGAACTCCGTCCTTGGCCTCTTGGAGTAAAGTAACAAATTTGGTTGTTAGCAATCCGAGACTCTTCTCGTGTCTGCTCGGGGTTTGGGGTTGCAATGACTCGGCCATGGCTCCCAGGTCGGATCTGGTAATCTCCAGCTCCATCAGGATCTACAGCCTGGTTCGGGTTGCTCGGTTCGTTGTTGTCCCCCTGCAGTGTCCCCCCCTCTGTCGACTTCAACGCTGCTGGCCCCGCAACAATCCCAGGGATGCCCAGGATGCTACAGTCCAATAAAAGCCGCGGTTCTCCTTAGGGGTTCGGCCGGTTCGGTTCGGCTACAATATTCCCGAATCCACTCGGCCTGTAGCCACCCGGCAATGAGGTCCTCTAGTATGGAGCCGTTAGGGACGCAGTGCATGCAGGGATGGTTTTGAACTGCAGGGACCGTGTATCAAGTGTGTGTGTTTTCATGATTTTGAACAGTTGTTTTATTTCCCAACGTCTCTAAATATGTAAATGTAGCACAATTTTACGTCGAATGTGAATATTACAGCAAAATTATGTAGATCAACGCATCTATCAAATATATGCATTTTTAATTCAGTGACTCTGTTAAATTTCACTGTGCCTTGAAACCAGAAACATAAAGTATGAATAATCAATTATAAATCCGTTGATAAATGGAAAAAAAAAAACTAAATGTGTGGTTGTTTGGTTTAGTAAGTGTATTAAGGTGTTTTGACCTTCGTACAAGGCTATGGGATTAGATGTTTTTATTTATTGATTTGAGACATGACTTATAGTTGTTCTAAACTGGAAGCTCCCTTGTTGGCTAAGAACGTTAACAATCTGTTTGGCTAACTTACAATTTGCGTTCTTGATTTTGGCCGCATTGAACAAATCGCGAAATAATGAAATCACAAAAACAACTTTGGGCACGTGGGTGCATTCGTTTCTACAGTCTTCATTTTAAAACTCCCACCTCCAAATGTTCCCATCCAACAAGAATTCCGCATTTCTGCTCTTTAAATAAAACTTCCGGCTCATTCCCGCAGTCTCGTTCTGCACACATCGCTTCTGGTCGCAACTGAACCTATGACTGATCTCCCACAGCAAGGGAGTGTCGGCAAAACACAAAAAGCAAAGCTACGCGAAGAACCGCTCCATTCGATGTCATACCGGCGAATATACTGTAGGTAGTCAGTGCTAAGTGCAGACACATTTGCTAATTATTTTGCCTGTACGTAATTGTGCTTTCTGAACATAATTTGAACGGTGTGAGCAAACAAATGTTCTGCTATAAACTATCCATCATATCCATTAATTATTTATTGACTTAGCAGATGGACCTTCTCCATGGCAATTTACAAAAGTTATAGTATTTTCATACATTATCAGTTTATACAGCTGGATAGTTCCTGAAGTAGTTCAGGGAAAGCATCTTATCCAGGGTGTAACATCAGTAATCCTCTCAAACAGCCCTGCTCCACCCTCACATACAAATAATAAAAAATACATTTTATTTCTGGGAGATAAAAAGCCCTGAGGATTTTTAGTGGTACAAGTTTAGGAGACAGGCATCTTGCCATTTTTCAAAATATAATCTTCTGGGTTTATAGCACATTAAGTGATGTTATTTTATTTAGTTACCATATGACATATGGTTTGGTAATGTAGGGACAAATAAGACCCAATTCGCTTACAGATAGCTTCATCTAGGGTGATCTCAGACTCTAAATACATTTACATTTACATTTTTGTCATTTGGCAGACGCTTTTAATCCAAAGCGATTTACAAGTGCATAGATCCTACCACAAGTCAAAGCATCACATCCAGAACTAGGAAAATACACATGGAATGCTGTTCTAAACATATAGTCATCATAAGTGCCAATTTTCTTTATTTATTATTATTATTACTTGTGGAGCCATGGTGAGGCAGTTATCAAGAGTCACCCCAAGATTCTTTGCCGTACGGGAGGAGGAAACTACAAAGTCCTCAACGGTCAGTGAGAGGTCGATTGACGGAGAGGACTTAGCAGGGATGTAGAGAAGCTCAGTTTTGGCAAGGTTGAGCTTCAGGTGGTGGGAAGTCACCCACGCAGAGATATCAGCCAAGCAGGCAGAGATCTGTGTGGTGACTTGGGTGTCGGGGGGGAAGGAAATAAAGAGTTGGGTGTCATCAGTGTAAGAATGATAAGAAAAGCCATGGGAAGAGATAACAGAACCAAGAGACATGGTGTATAGCGAGAAGAGGAGAGGCCCAAGAACTGAGCCCTGCGGGACTCCAGTTTGTAGGGGGTGAGGGTCAGAGACTGAGCCCCTCCAAGTCACCTGGTAGGAGCGACCAGAGAGGTAGGAGGAAAACCAAGCGAGTGCAGACTGTGGTGGGAATTTTAATTTATTCCTGTAAGAAAACACTCAGAGACAGAGACAGTAAATAAAATCCAATCTTTACTATGCGCATAGGGTCCAAGTTACATGCAAAAACAAGGACAAAGGTTCCAGGACCTTTGTCTGGATATATGTAGGCACAGAGCGCAACGAATGTACGCCCCTTCATTAGTATTCATTCATATTTCTGATAATCAATATTCAAAGACAATCCACCGCTCTTCTCCTTACTGTAGATTGTTTATTCATATCTCCCCCTTCAAGGTACGTCATGCAGATGCATGTTCTCAAAACATTCCAGCATGACGTATACGCAGGGGCCTGTGCATTTAACTTGCGCGTCTGAGAATAATCTCTTATCTTGTTTTAACTCCCTGTTTCTAGGAAGATAATCCCCATGGTAGCTTCCGTCATGAGGTATTATGTTTTTGGTTCTGCAGGCTCTTAGGCACCAAGACAAGATAATCCAGAACACACAGTTAATGGCCGTGGCCTTGGAGGCCCATGGTACAGACAGGGAGAGACATCTCCACTCACACAGTTACAGAATATAATATTGAGTAGCACAAGGCAAGTTATGATACTTTAATAAGTGTGTATACTCTGGATCCAGCATAAGCAACCAATAATAGTATAAGAAATTAGTAAAGGATAAGCAATTAATAATATGATAAGTAATTAATAATGAAATAATCACATGAATATATAATTTCAACAACAAGACCCTGTGACACCCATCCCAGACAGCGATGAGAGCAGAATCTCATGGTTGACTGTATCGAAGGCGGCCGACAGGTCGAGGAAGATGAGGACAGAGGAGAGGGATTTGGCTTCGGCTTTAGCAGAGTGGAGTGCCTCAGTGACCGCGAGCAGGGCGGTCTCAGTGGAGTGGCCACTCTTGAAGCCAGACTGGTTGGGGTCATGGAGATTGTGCCCCCCAATATTGCCTAGCAGACAACCAATTGTCACAAGCAAGAGATCTCTCATCTGACCAGTGTTAGCTCTCATGAGGAGTACCTTTAGGTCTGCAGAGCACAAGATTGCAACAGGCTTACGCCCAGCTGCTGTAACCACTGACATGGGTGGCACAGTAGTGACTTAATAATCCCTATACTGGTGTTGCCAAATTGGGGAGATAAAGAAAGAAGTCAAAATTTAGAGAAAAAAAAGTACTCAGGGCCATTTCCAATGATGTCACGAGGGACATTAGAAAAAAATCCTTTCATGTTGCCTGCAGCTAGCTGTGGCTATTCCTTACTCCTTTTGTGTGTTATCAGGCATACTGGTGTGGTGAGCAGGACCACGTGCAGTGTCGAGGATGGTTATTAATCTGCTGCAGCTCTTCGCTTCAGACCACTACCAGAGAGAAAGAATAGACAGAGGTCCAACCTAGAGGCTAAATTGCTCCGTGCTTAAATCTGCTTAATATGCAGACCTCACCACTGTTTTTACAATGGGTCCCAATGGGAAAGTTACAGTGAGCTGTTACAATGTACTTTTTGAGTTCTTGTTGGGTTTGCAAGGGTATTTGGATAGCCTAGATTGTTGGTACGCAGTGGAAGGGTTAATTGAGCCTTGACACAGAGAAAAAAGCGATTTATTTTGCAGTTGTTCACCACTGCACATGTGCAGTGTCTTGAAATTGATTGCTTTTCTCAGAGAGGAACAGTAGAGTTACACACCTACACATGCTCATGGCACCTCTCATATAGCTAGGCTAAAGCAGAGTAGAACCTGTTAGTTGAGAGTGGCATCTTTTTTCCTTTAACATCTTTGTCGCTACTCTTCCATGGGTGTGTTCCTGGGGATAAAAAGGCTCCTGCCTCTCCCCAGGAAGGCTCCGCCTCTCACTGTGACATCACAAGCCTCAGCCTGGTAAGCTGCACTATATGATTGGTTTGGGAGGTAAGGGGGGGGTGGGATGTGTTGAAGGGGTGCTGGACATTACTGGCCTCTTGTTGGGCCTCTCTGAGCCACAACTTTGATATACTGGTAGTCAGTGGAAACAGCCCCCCCCCACCCCCCCGTCCCTCCCACAAATTACAGGCTGACCTACTTCTGTCTCCCCAAGTTAACGCATCACAAAAGGGCACTCCCTGAATAAGCTCTGCCTGAGCTGACCAGGCTGGGCCCATGATTAGCTCGCCTCACCCCAATCCAACCGACAGGGACACCAAACCCCTGGCAGCTCAGGATAGAGCAGACTGCCCCTCTGGATCTGTACTTAGTGAATACGGGGCCCAGATGTTGTTTGGATTGCAGAACTCAGCAAAGGGCTATCAGCTATGCAGGTACGCAGTTGGAGGTGAGCCAGACAACCCTGAGACTCCTCTGCAACCCAGTGTCCACCCCTCAGAGGCCACCCCCTGAATGCAAAACCGGCAAGGCGAGCGTTGGGTCGCCAGGTCAGTCCCAGCCATATGCCCTCAGCACACAATGGGCTGGCCTCAAAGGACCCGCCCCCTGGTCCCAGTACAGCTATGGGAAGGGGGACACATTGTTTTGCAGACAAAGGGCAACGGTGGCATGGCCCCCCATTTCATTGCAGGAGGTCCTGGGAGGGGAGTACAAGGGGCCCAGCACATGGGTCCACACTCCCCTTTACATTCTTCAAATCCTCAACCCCGGCAGGCTCTGGACACCCCACATATCTTAATAGCCAGATAGGCCCCCCCTTTCCCCAATATTGAATATATACTGAGAGGCTAGCAGGAGCTAAAACAAGAAGTTCAGATTTGAAGGGAGTTTTATAGGCCCATGACTGCTCTGAACTTTAGACTGAATGCTGATAAAGCAATTGCACAATGAGATTGGCAAGTAAGTGACACCAATCTCTTTGTAGGACACCGGTGTAATAGAGACCACCTGGCATGGAGGGCCACATGTTTAAACCTTTTGCAAATAATAAGCTTCACCTTGGCCTTACATTACTTTATTTATTGTTGGTCATTTCCATCGTGGCTGACTTGCTCTGCTTTTAGTTCTAGGTCTGATATCTGTATGTAACTGCAGAGGTTATGGGAACAGTAAACATGTTTATCGAATTATGCTCATTGCCAAGGGCACAGATTACTTATTGAAGAGGGCTATTTGGCCCTGTCACATGCGGGGACACACCCCTTAGAGGACAGACGAGTTTGCCACAGGGAGATATCGAAAGATATCGTACATCCGGATTGCACCAGCATTTTCACAGGAGTGGGGAAGGGAGAGAGAGAGCTGGAGCAAACTATTAAGTAAACAAAAGTCTTCTCCCTTCACGTTCACGGTATTGGGTTCAAAATAATAAACTAAAATAATAAAGGCAAACCAAACTGTAGCTTTTGCTCTGTGGTTTTTGCTCTGTCGCTTTCAGCCCCATCTCTCCGAACAACAGCTCTCTTATCTGTGGTTCCCTGTTCTCAGTTGCCTACTGCGAAAAAGAGCACAGATTTAACAGCCTGGACTGATTCAAAATGTAGTCCAGGTGTCTGTCGACTTAACCAGTCGGTGTGGTCCTCGGATTACCCTGCTTCCTTCCTGCAAAACCGAACCCTTGCCACAGCCTTGCCTTCTTCTTTAAAAAAAATAAATAAATAAAATCAGATTTTTCCCTTTTTCTCCCAATTTGGTAGCCAATTGTACCCTATCGAATCCAATTTGTGTTAGCTGTGGGATACACCGCCTACACCCCATCCCTCGGCAGCCCGAAGGGATCTGGCGATCCGAGAACAACACGCCCTCTTCAAGCCATCTCGTCTCATGCTTGTGACCATAATTCCGAGGCGCCCAGGGCAGCGAGCCAATTATGCCGCTCCACGAGAGCCAGTGAAACTTGGCAGCCTTGCCTTCTTGATTTTCAAGAAATCTATGTTTTTTGCAGAGACTATACCTAATTGAATGCCATCTGGAACTACTGGTTGTAGCTGGCACAAATCCAAGTGCTCGGCACAGATAGTGTTCAGTTTGTTAGAGCTAGCCAGCCAATCAGAACAGAGGTTCATTGATATCAATGAGTCATAAATAGACAGTCACTAAAACAGCCTGTTCTTGATAAAGCTCATGAGAGGCACTGGAGAATGGACAAAACTCAATAGAGATTGTTTTTGATAATTAAAACCACACAAATGTTTTCTTATGGATATCAGGACACCTAAAATACAACACTGGATAGGTGTACAATACAGAAAATTTAATTTAATTTAATTACGTCACAGTTATTTAGCTGATGCTTCTATCCAAAGCAACTTTGATTAAACTAAGCAGGGGCCAAAGACCCCAGCAATGTGAGCCTTGCTCAAGGACCCAACAGATTGAACCACCTTCCAGGTCTCAGTCAAACACCTTTGCCATGAGGTTATAGCTGCCCCTCATTTTAATGAAAAAAGTTATCAAATGCCCATATCACTCATGTGAAGCAGTAATTGCCCCTATAAACTATATAACTAATTGATACAACCATTATCAGATATAATCGCAACCAAATGCTTCTGTAAAATGTGACATTATTCTTTGCAGAAAAGTTTATATTCAGACAAATTGGTAGGTTGCTAAGTATGAACTGCTCATTTCAGGTCCTGTCACAGCATCTCCAGTAAATCCCATTCCATTGTAGATTTGCATTTTTCCAATGTGGAGTGCAAATTGTCATCACCTGATCAGCCCAGAATCCGTGGGGCACTTTAAGCTGAAGGAGTTAAAGATTCAACAATACGGAGAGGTGGAGTATGAGCATGAATGTGGGTCAATGTATGTTTATTTGATGTTGATTTGGCGGGGGTGGAGGGTGTATATATTGTAGGACACCAAGGTCAGTAGAGAAGCAGTCATGTTAGCCTCCCTGATTCTTCTGTGGGTCTTCTTCAGCTTGCTCTTCTTTCTCTTTAGAGAGCAAAGGCCCAAAAACTTCCCCCCCGGACCACGGCTAATCCCGATATTTGGAAGCACTCTTCACCTGAACCTGATCAATCCTCTCAATGACTTCAGGAAGGTACAGTAAAAACTGTTTTAAAAAAAGTTTATCATGCATGTGCCATGTGTATGTACCTTGTGAATTACTTTGGTGAAATCCTTCTTCGCTCTTTTGATTCTTTTTGCTTTTATTCAGATCATTAACAAAACCTAATGCAGTAGTTACCAACAGCTGCCCCCCCCCCCCTGTGTATGTTTGTTTGTATTTCAATCACAATTGCAATCCCAGTATTTTAACAATCTGTTCATTTTTGTTAACAATTCTTTTCCTTAAAGGAGTAACATGGTGGTTGAATATGACACTTAACAGTTGTCTTTAGGGAACAATAAAACAAATGTGCTTAATTTGTTTTCATTGTTCAGTCATTACATTATACATTACATGTATTTTAAAACTTATCTTCTAAGCCTAAATTTCCCACTGTAAAAGTTCACCCAAACTGTCTGGGCTTGGTAATGAGAACTGTAGCTGATGTTAGCTAGTTAGCTAAATGAATATAACCAGAAATTGACTAGTTGTCCTTAAAAGGCAGTCTAACTCAAGTGAACCAAACATTAAATATTTGCATTGTTTTGCCTGTAGGGTAGCAGAGACAACTACAATTTTACGGAGCAAATCATGAAAGAACTTAAACAATTGCATTCAGCAACCTAATTAGAAGTGTGTTGATTCCTGTCAGTCTTTTTAATTTGAACAATAAAAAGGTTTTGATTCACATTCTGCATTGTCACATTATCTCAAAAGTACTTTTGCAATAAATTTAGCAAATTCTTTTCGGCCATCATGAATTAGCACCTACCTGGGTGATTGTCGCACAGATGAAACTATAGCTCTAGATCTAGCTGCTAGTTGTATTTTACCAAGGTAGTGTGCTAAGTGCATGCACATTTTATTGGCTTGTAAGCAACTGCATGCAGATTTTCCTTTTCCATCTTCCACTATGAATGTAAGCTGTCGGAGCGCTATGGGAACGTCTACAGTGTCTACTTTGGGAGCTTTCCAGTTGTGGTGCTGAACGGTCTGCAGGCTGTGAAGGAAGGGCTGGTCACTCACTCAGCAGAATCTTCCGGTAGACCTAGAGGCTTTCTAATCAACCAAATGACAGAGAATAAAGGTAAAAACACAATAAACTGAATGACATAACTTGTACATCATGTGACATAATACTGCACTCTCCACAACTTCCTGTCTCTTCGTGGCAGTTCTGATACTGCCTGATAATTATTCTGTATTTTTGAGTTCTGTGCGTGATCCATGCTGATTCTATTATATACAGTTATACAAATAAATAGCAGTGCATTAAAAAAAGTTAATAAAGTGCAAATATATTTCAGTAGCTTTTAGTTCCATATTTCAAATGTAGTGGAGACATTACACATTCAATTCCAAATCAAAGCATTAACACATTTTTATGAAGTCTGCGTCATTCTTTTACAGGAAGCAAAGAAAGGGAATCTTAATCTGTTAAAAAAAATGGCAGTGTTGACATTTTTCTGTTCAAACTCAAACACTTACTATATAAACTGAATACATTTTTCACGATATAACTTCACTTCAAATTACTGAATATTATTTGCCGTTGTTTTTGTCAGCCCAGGATGAACAAACTACATTCCACAGTTCCTGTGAATTTTTGGGTTTTGCTGCAGGGACTGCATGTTTAATGTCACCCCACAAGTTTTCAATGGGGTTGAGGTCGGGGGATTGAGCTGGCCACTCCGTTACCTCAATCCTTTTTGTCTGAAACCAAGATGTTGCGTGTTTGGGGTCAGTGTCTTGTTGAAACTTCTATTTCAGGGGCATTTCCTCTTTGGCATAAGGCAAAGAGGAAAACCATAGAACGAGCTTTCTAAAACCATAGAACGAGCTGCTTCTACTCAACTTTCTTCTTTCTTTTCTAACAACAACCTGCTAGACCCCCATCAGTCTGGCTTCAGATCGGGCCACTCGACAGAGACCGCTCTCCTCTCCGTCAGTGAGTCGCTCCATGCCGCACGAGCAGCCTCCCTCTCCTCTGTCCTCATTCTTCTTGATCTCTCTGCTGCCTTCGACACTGTGGATCACTCCATCCTCCTGTCCGCCCTGTCAGCAACGGGCATCTGTGGCACAGCCCTGGACTGGATTGAGTCCTACCTCTTTGGTCGCTCCTTCCAGGTTCCCTGGGCTGGTACAGTATCGACACCTCGGCCCCTTGCCACAGGAGTTCCCCAGGGCTCAGTCCTAGGCCCGCTTCTTTTTTCTCTTTACACTTGTTCCCTTGGCCCTGTGATCACTGCACATGGGCTATCCTACCACTGCTATGCGGATGATACCCAACTCTTCATCTCGTTCCCACCATCTGATACACAGGTTTCTGCCCGTATCACTGCTTGCCTGAGTGATATCCAGAGCTGGATGGACAACCACTATCTAAAGCTCAACCCAGGCAAGACTGAAATGATATTCATCCCTGCTAATACCTCTCCCCACCTGGATCTCTCCATTTCCCTCGGGGATACCACACTCACGCCATCACCCAGTGCAAGGAACCTCGGTGTGGTGATGGACAGCAGACTGTCCGAGAACATTGCAGCGGTGACCCGGTCATGCAGGTTCTTCCTAAACAACATACGGAGAATCCGCCCCTTTCTCACCCCCTACTCGACCCAGCTCCTGGTCCAAGCGATGGTTCTGTCCCACCTGGACTACTGCAATTCCCTCTTGGCTGGCCTCCCAGCATCCGCCATCAGACCCCTCCAACTTATCCAGAATGCAGCAGCTCGTCTGGTCTTCAACCTTCCCAAATACTCACACGTCACCCCCCTGCTTACTTCCCTCCACTGGCTGCCTGTCATGGCTCGCATCAAATTCAAAACATTGGTGCTAGCCTTCCAAGCAGTTAAGGGGTCTTCCCCAGCTTACCTACAAAAACTCATCAGACCCTACACCCCTGCCAGACCTCTTCGCTCAGCCTCCACAGGCCGCTTGGCACCTCCCCCTCTCCGAACCTCCACCTCACGCTCACGACTACTGTCTGTTCTGGCTCCACGGTGGTGGAACGAACTCCCCGTTGAGGTCAGAACTGTAGAATCTCTCCCCACCTTCAAGCGCAAACTGAAGACGCACCTCTTCAAGCAGCACCTCTCCCCATCCCTCCCGACCTCCCTGTGAACCTTAATTGTTGTCTTTGTGATTTGCGTAGTGTTTCGGTATTTTTAGTTGGCTAGGTAAGCAGTATTTGGATAGTTAAGTTTGGTCACTTTTGCTTTGTTGTTTGTTTGTTTATTTGTTGATTTAAAAAATAAATAAATAAATAAATAAATAAAAAATAGGCCCTGGTCCTTATCTTTGTTGTATGATTTTTGCACCACCATGCTTCACTGTAGGCGGCACAGATGGTGCAGTGGGTAACACTGCCGCCTCACAGCAAGGAGGTCCTGGGTTCGAATCCCCGTCGGCTGGGGCCTCTCTGTGCGGAGTTTGCATGTTCTACCCGTGTCTGCGTGGGTTTCCTCTGGGTACTCCGGTTTCCTCCCACAGTCCAAAGACATGCAGGTTAGGCTGATTGGAGAGTCTAAATTGCCCATAGGTATGAGTGCGTGAGTGAATGGTGTGTGTGCCCTGCGATGGACTGGCAACCTGTCCAGGGTGTATTCCTGCCTTTTGCCCAGTGTATGCTGGGATAGGCTCCAGCCGCCCTGCAACCCTGTTCAGGATAAGCGGGTTAGGATAATGAATGAATGATGCTTCACTGTCTTCACAGTGTACTGTGGCTTCAATTCAGTACCCGGGGGTCGTCTGACATACTGTTGACGATCACTAGACACAAGAAGAACAATTTGACTCTTATCAGTCCACAGAATGTTACACCATTTCCCTTTGGACCAATTGATGTCTTCCTTGGCAAATTTTTACCGATTCTGCACATGCCCTTTTTTCAACAATTGTGCTTTACGGGTGCTTTTTGCTGATAGCTTAGCTTCGATCAAACATTTTCTGACTGTCACAGCACTTACAGGTAATTGTAGATCATCTTTGATCTTTCTGGAGCTGATGAATGGCTGAATCTTTGCCATTGTGACTATTCTTAGATCCGTTTTAACAGTAGTTGCTTGTTTTCTTCCGCATATTTCAGGATTTTGTTGCCATTTTAAAGCATTTTAAATAATTTTAGCTTAGCATCCTATAATTTGCTGCACTTCTTTATACGTTTTCCCCTCCCAAATCAACTTTTTCATGAGTAACATTGTTCCTCCGAACAATGTTTGGAACATCCGTTTTATTCAGAAGAAAATATATTTTATAACAATGTGTGAAACATTTGCTTCCCTTCTACCTTAATACAGGAAAATTAATGACACCGGTTTTTTCACAGAATGAATGAATTCTCTAATTAAACTCCACACTGCTATTATTTTGAAAATGCCCCTCTCAATGAGTGAGTCTATTACTCAGAACAAGCAGCATGCATGTCATGACGGTTGGGTCTGTTGTTTTTCTATTACACTACTACAAGTAAATTATTTGCCATGCACAAATATCACTACTACTAATAACAGTGGTTCATCAGGTTACTTATGTGGTACTGCTATTTTCTTGAACACAGTTGTACAGAAATCACATTCTCAAACGCATAGACAAACAGGAGAAACTGCCTTCAGCTTGCTAGTTTAGACTTTTTGTTAATATGTTCCGTCTGTGATTTAAAACCATAGAACTGTATTGTATAACAGCTAGAAAGGAAACATTATCGCAGTTCCATTCAGGCCTAATTAAGGGTACCCCTGCAAGTGGTGCCACATTTGACATCCCCCTCCTCATTTGACGTAATTGACTCCACGCCAAAATCCCCCTAAAGATCCATTTCACTAGTGCTGCTCTAACTTCTGTTTCAGCTTGTCTTTAATGGGGAAGTCCCAGCTTGTTTGTTGTCAAGCTTCTGGTACACATTGCTTACATGTATTGAGTGATATATACAAACTGACGGCAGATGATACACCTAAATTCATCCTTTAGGGGTTGTCCTGAATGATGGGCCAGTATGGAAGATGCAACGGAGATTTGCCCTCATGACTCTGCGGAACTTTGGCATGGGGAAAAATTCTATGCAGGCCAGGATTCTGAAAGAGACCTCCTACATCACCTCTTATTTGGAGAAGAATGCCGGTAACAATAATAACAATGATAACCCTTGCATCAAACTTATCATTTGGCCTCTGTAGACCTCTTTGAATGCTTTGTGCTTAAATTGTATATTTATAGAATAAAGTGGTTTTATTTATGCGTGAGAAGAAAGGAAGGGCACTGATCTCTGTTTAATGACATTTCTGGAAGGCAAAACCATACACCCCCAGACCCTGTTTCACAATGCAACATGCAACATCATCTGCTCTGTCCTGTATGGGACTCGCTTGACGTACGACGACAAGTTTCTACAGCTCATTGTCAGATGCATCACTCAGAACAACAAGATATTGAACTGTCGTTGGACACTGGTAAGAACACCAAATACCCAGTCCAAACACGCCTTCACATTGCTTACAGAAGAGGGAGAGAACAAAGTGAATTGGCTTTGTTTTTCATGTAGGCATAGTTACATTTCACCTTGTACCATTTCACACTTCAGATTTATGATTCATTTCCGATGCTGAGGTTCCTGCCCATGCCCTGCCTCAAGGCCATTGAGAACTACAACACCCTGAAAGAAGGCGCAGTGGCCCAGATTTCCCAACACAAGAAGTCCTGGGTGCCCGGAAAGCCCCGGGACTTTCTTGACTGCTACCTAGATGAAATGGAAAAGGTAACACAATGTTTAACCACAATGCCCACAATGCTTGAATTCGTATCGGCCCAGTACCAGCAAGGGGTAGCCTATAATCGGCTACTGTATCGCTGATTCAAAATAAGTAGAAAGTGAGCAGATACATTTTAGAGGATGTGGGTGATAGTCTTTGGTTTTCTGAATTGATGCAAAGCACAATGATGTGTTTAAAATAATGAATATGCCGTCATAATGAAATAATGATGGGTTCGTATTTTACAAATCGATCTCTCTTCTTCTGTCAGAGAGGAGATGACAAATTCTCCTTCAGTGAAAGCCAGCTGGCCATTTTACTGCTGGACTTCAGCATGGGTGGAACAGACACCACTGCCAACACCTTCCTCACAGCCTTCCTGTACCTCATGACTCACCCAGATGTTCAGGGTGAGTTATCAGTTGTGCTTCTATGGTTACATACATGGTTGCAACAGCCTTCAAGGTGGAGAACATCGTCTCCCAGCTCGGTGACATGTGCCATCTCTCCCTGTGGTCTCCAGAGAGGTGTCAGAAGGAGATCGATGAGGTGCTTGGAGAGAAGGAGCAGGTATCTTTTGAGGACAGACACACGATGCCCTACACACAGGCTGTGATCCACGAGGTTCAGCGAGTCGCCGACACGGTGCCACTTAGCATTTTCCATGCCATCACCAAAGACACACGGATGATGGGCTACGATATCCCAAAGGTGAGGCCACAAGGCATCCTTTAAGGTAGATCAGGGTCTGTTGTGAGATAGGGTCCATTGTTACCATATGTTTTTTTCCTTGATCAGAAAGAAGTTAGCCTGTTGTAAATCACATTGCGCACCCCCATACACATCCTCATTCACCTCGGATTTCAACGGACCAGTTTTGAGTCAGTTTCATGCTGAGACAACACTGTGTAACAATCGACCCCATGTCATAACAGACCCCGATCTGGGGATGTGGATGATACTTGAAGCACAGAAAAGGCCAAGAGAAAAAGTATGTCTCAGAAAAGTATTGTGAGCAAAGGGATACACAAGCTTGCGCTTCCATTTAATTTCTTTGTTCACACTTTATCTATAGCCATCCTTCCATCATTATATTTCCTTCTCTGTCTGTTCTGATTTCAGGGAACCATGATCATCCCCAACCTCTCCTCTGTACTGCGTGATGAAAGCCAGTGGAAGTTTCCTCATGAGTTCAACCCCTCCAACTTCCTAAACAATGAGGGGGAGTTTGTGAAGCCAGAGGCCTTCATTCCCTTCTCTGCAGGTAAGTCTCAAACACCAAACACCAAGCCTTACACAAAACACAAACACCAAAGAAATGAAGAAAAGGGTGACTGAGGCCATGAGAGGAGTTGATCACATTGCAACCACCACCGACTGCTGGTCGATCAGAAGACAAAGCTTTATTGGTGTTACAGCCCACTGGATAGATCCTGAGAGTCTTAACAGATGCTCAGCTGCCCTTGCCAGCAAACAGTTGAGAGGCTCTAACACATTTGATGAACTGGCAAGTGCCTTAAATGACATCCATTATGAGTTTGAAATCCAGGGAAAGATTGTTGGAACAACAACAGACAATGGTTCTAATTTCTTTAAAGCGTTCCAGGTTTTGGGTGAGAATGAAAATGGCCTAGCAGTTGGTGGTTGTGATGTAGGTCTGCCAGGAAATGAAGATAATTATGAGGAAAATGAAGAAGTAGAGTTTATTGATGTCACAGCACTCTTGAATGAAGACGATGGTTCCCATTACCAGCTACCAAAACACCACCGCTGTGCATGCCATCTACTTAACCTTGTAAGTACGGTTGATGCCACAAAAGCAACATCCAGCGAGGCTTACAAAAAATTGTACCAGCCAACATTTGGCAAATGTTACAGACTTTGGAATAAGTGTGGAAGATCCACACTAGCAGCTGAAACCATTCAAGATGCCTGCTCCCTCCAGCTGCTGCACCCAAATGCCAGAAGATGGAACTGGAAGATGGTTCCTGGCTGTGGAAAGACTACTGAGGATAGTCACAGCCAAGGGAGGGGCAACTGGTAGATCCATCTGCACAGATCTGCAGGTTCCAATGTTCAACCGAACTGAACTTGTATTCCTCATGGAATATGCCACCGCTATGAGTCCAGTTGCCCAGGCCGTGAACATATTGCTGGCTGAAAAACACTCACAAGGGGTGGCTACTTCCAACAATCAACCAGCTGATCGTCAAACTTGACGGAATCAAGTTGTCATTGAAGTATTGTCAACCTCTGGTGGATGCTCTAAAGCTGGGTATTGAGAATCGTTTCAGCCACATGCTAAGAAATCCTGAGCTGATTGCAGCTTCCATTCTTCTTCCCAAGTTCAAAATGAAATGGACAAAGGATAAAGCCACAATCCAAATGGGCATTGAGTACATAAAGGAGCACATTGAAGAACGCTCACTGCAGCAAGGTGAAGCAAACAAATCCGATCAGGTTGAGGACAAATACTCTTCCTCCCTGAAATCGTTTCATACACAAGAACACTCCAAGCAACTGGAAGGATACTTGGCCTCTTCAGCAGATAATGTGAGCTTGCTCAGGTCTTTTCCAGCTGTCTGAACATTGTTTGTGAAGCTGAACACACCCTTGCATTCCTCTGCCACCTCTGAAAGGCTCTTCAGCATCGCAGGACTTGTCTCCAGCCCCAGAAGAACAAGCCCGGATTCTCACAATTTTGAAAACCAGCTTCTACTAAAGTTAAACCACAAATTCTTCAGCTTCACGTAATGAGATAATTGATACTTCATTTAAGAGATGGAGGGGAGCAAGCAGGGTGGTAGGAGGAAGAGATAAGAAGGGTAGGAACAGGTTAAAAGGGAGGGAGGGAGAGCTGGATGGGTATGGAAGGATTAAGGTTAGAGTGAAAGATGGGAGGGGAGGAAGAATGGAAGGAGGGAGAGATGGAAGGAAGAAGGCTATAAAGAAAGGAAAGGAAAAAAGAGTGAGATTAAAGGCAGGAATGGAATCAGGGAGAGAAAAATGGAGGGAAGATAGAAGAAAGGAAGGCAAGAGGGAGAGGAGAATGGAGTGGTTGTGCCATTTTCTTCCTGACCTAATGTTTTTATGATTAGTGACATATTTGTTCCTTCCATTTTTTACCGTCTTTGATCAGCTTCAGAAAAAGCTGGTCTTTTTATGTTTGTTTGGTATTTTTTTAACTGGTGGGTGTACCCAAAATATATATATTTTTTTTTTTTTATTGAAGCTGGCTTCTTTATGTTTAATCTGCACCTTTAAGGAAAACAGAAATAAATATTTAAACAAAGTTTTTATTGCTTTGTTATAGATAAGCACCACAGCATTGCATTAGCATCCATCATCCGCTAAATGCAGGTAGAATTCAGCTGTGCCATGTAACTCATACTTGCCACTTTGGCGGTTGAGATCATAGATGATCATTGGGGTGACATGGCTCAGGCAGTAAGAGCAGTCGTCTGTCGAAGTGTCCCTGAGCAAGATTTGGTGGATTTGGAGCAAGGTTGGTGCCTTGCATGGCAGCCAATCGCCATCGGTGTGTGAGTGTGTGTATGAATGGGTGAATGAGAAGAATCAATTGTACAGCGCTTTGGATAAAGGCGCTATATAAAATGCCAACCATTTAACCATTTACCACCCAATGTCATTCCGTGAAGTTATAAACTTCTGAACAGTTCTCTGTATTTTAAATGCAGTAGGACTATGGAAACCATCGTATCCAGGGCACTGTTTTCCAGGGCCAGACCAGATGACCTAAAATTAAATAAAAAATCAAGACCATAGGCAGTTATTTGAATGTCCCCTCCATTATTCTTCTATGGTGCCGAGTGTAAACCTTTCAATAAGAAGAGATGCATCATTGAGATACATCTTGCTGACTTTCCCTGTTTTTCATTTGCAAGTCCGCAGCCTGCTACGTGTACTTATGTAAGAGTACTACTGCAGAGGCAATATCTCCACTCCACATGCAAGCAATTTATGATTGTCAACTTTAATTTAACCTTTATTTACTGTAGGGGAGATTGGGGTCTGTTGTGACACGGGGTCCATTTTTACCCAATTATATATATTTTTGGCCCAATCAGAAACAAGCCAACCTGCGTTCTCTTTCACCTTGGAATTCAACAGTTGTGTCAATTTTGCGCTCAGAAAGCATTGCGTAACAATCAACTCCATATCACAACAGACCACGATATCCCCTATACAGGCTAATTTCACTGAATACACATGCTCATTTACAGCACCGCCCTGTTAACTCTGTTAATCCCCCCTCCCCACACAAAAAAGCATTTCAGAAAGCGACTCCATTAGTGTAGAGGATACTGTTGATTGCTCAGATGTTTATGCTTTTGGCATTCCAGCTGTGTCACCCCTGTTGAAAAAAAACATGCTCAAGCTAGGTTTTGAAACAGCTGGTAGCTGGTTGACCAGTTCAGATCAGCTCTCAGCTCCAGCTTGGCCATGCTCATACCCAGCAAGACCTGTTTATGGCCAGCTTGACCAGCTCAATCTGGCATAACTGGATTTTACAGCAGGGACTTTCTCTCACCTGACTCTATTACCTCAACTATTTGCTTTAACGATGGTCACAATTCTATAATTAGTCAGGTTATGGTGAAAATCCAATGTGTACATTATCCTCAAACTGTTGTCTTTAGACATGACACCGTGTGTGTGTGTGTGTGTGTGTGTGTGTGTGTGGGTGTGTGTGGGTGTGTGTGTGTGGGTGTGTGTGGGTGTGTGTGTGTGTGTGTGTGTGTGAGTGTGTATGTGTCTGTGTGTGGGTGTGCGTGTGCGCGTGTGTATGTGTGCGCGTGCGTGTGCGTGTGCGTGTGTGTGTGTGTGTGTGTGTGTGCGTGTGTGTGTGTGTGTGTGGGTGGGTGTGTGTGTGCGTGTGTGTTGCAGGGCCTCGGCTGTGTCCAGGAGAGGCTCTCACACGCATGGAGCTCTTCCTCATTCTCGTGACGCTCTTACGCCGCTTCAAGTTCATCTGGCCTGAAGACGCAGGGGTGCCTGACTACAAGCCCATTTTTGGATTTACCCACACACCCAAACCATACAGAATGGTTGTCAGACTTAGGGCAGATCACTAAGTCTAGACAAACAAATGTTTCTGAACAAACAATTATGATCACGGTTATAAACCCACATTTCTAATCAGAATTGGCAGCATGGTGTAGAGATTATGGAACTCATTTGCTCTAAATTGCTGTGGTCCAGTTAAATAATGTACAGAATGTGCAGGACAGGAATGTATGAAAGAGGCTTATGAACAGTGTCCCCCATGGTTCAAATTTATGTCAGATTATTATTGCCATTAATATTATATTTCAGAAGAATTGCCAATGATCATTTTTAACATCCCCAACTGATATTTATTACTGCATAATAATTGATAATCATGATACATGTTTATGTCATCATGTCTACACTTGCTACATACTAATTAATATTTTGTTTCTTACTGTTTTTTGTTTTTCCTATGTTTTGCTTTGTCTCTGCTACTTTACATTGTTCTGTTGTTTATTATGTCTAAAAACTAAAACAATGTTGTTGAAATTATATATTCATGTGATTATTTTATTATTAATTGCTTATCTTATTATTAGTTGCTTATGCTGGAGTGATCCAGATCATACATAATTGTTAAAGTACCATAACTTGCTTTGTGCTAATGAATATTATTTTCTGTAACTGTGTGAGTGGAGATGTCTCTCCCTGTCTGTATTGTGGGCCTCCAAGGCTACGGCCATTAACTGTGTGTTCTGGGTTATCTTGTCTTGGTGCCTGAGAGCCTGCAGAACCAAAAACATAAGACCTCATGAGACCTCATGACGGAAGCTACCATGGGGATTATCTTCCTGGAAATAGGGAGTTAAAACAAGATAAGATAGATTTCTCAGACGCGCAGTTAATTACACAGGCCCCTGCGTATACATCATGCTGGAATGTTTTGAGAACATGTATCTGCATAGACAGTACCTTGAAGGGGGGGGGGGAGATATGAATAAACCAGGGGTCGGCAACCCTGGTCCTGGAGAGCCGCAGGGTGTGCTGGCTTTCGTTGTTGCTTGGCATTAATTGATCAATGAAAGCCGTTGATTACACAGTTAACTCACCTCACCTGGTTTCTTGGGTCTGAGTCGCTTGCTTATTTTAAGGTGGAGACGAAAGCCAGCACACCCTGCGGCTCTCCAGGACCAGGGTTGTGACCCCAGGAATAAACAATCTGTAGTAAGGAGAAGAGTGGGGAATTGTCTTTGAATATTGATCATTGGGAATGTTTAATCAAAGGGGGCGTACATTTGTTGCGCTCCACGCATACATATATCCAGACAAAGGAGAGAAACCTCTGTCCTTGTTTTTGCGTGTAACTTGGACCCTATGCATAGTAAAGATTGGATTTTATTTACTGTCTTTGTCTCTGAGTGTTTTCTTACAGGAATAAATTAAAATTCCCACCACAACCATTTTTTTATCCTGTTGAAATTCTAACTACATTGTTGTGTATAATAGTGCCTGAAATATTGTGAGGATCTTCAGCGTTTACAAACAGCATTTGATCAAATTCAGAAACAACTATTCAAACTGTAGCTGGTGCTTGGTTTAAGTATTTTATTCAATTCATTGTTCTTTTTCATCTTAATGCAGACAAATATCACTACTACTAATAACAGTGGTTCATCAGGTTACTGATGTGGTACTGCTATTTTCTTGAACACAGTTGTACAGAAATCACATTCTCAAACGCAGACAAACAGGAGCAACTGCCTTCAGCTTGCTAGTTTAGACTTTTTTTTTAATATGTTCCGTGTCTGTGATTTAAAACCATAGAACTGTATAACAGCTAGAAAGGAAACATTATCGCAGTTACATTCAGGCCTAATTAAAGGTACCCCTGCAAGTGGTGCCACATTTGACATCCCCCTCCTCATTTGACATAATTGACTTATTTTTCATCTCAATGCAAGTGGCTTGTGCACTTTTTAGTAGATTGTAGTAGATTGGTACTACATTCTATGGGGTTGCTATGTTTATGGAAGTGTCATACATTCCACTAAAGATAATTTACATGTTTTACGTTTCCATTTTTAACCAGTGCTAGACCGATCACAGTGAACTGCATAACATGTGTAGCAGGACCAAGGGTGAGGCAAGTTTGCCCATGGTTGTGCAATAAAATGAAACTAAGGCAAGATTTATTTTGCAGTTTGGAGGGAACCAATAAAAGGAAAATGTGGAAGGCACTCTCTGGACAAGGATCCACAGAAAGTGCAAACAAAATCACAGACGCAGAAGAAAGCCTAGCCCAGTTTCAGAGCCTACCTTCACTTAATGCATCCAAACCCAGCCCTTCATTCATTTTTCCCCTCACTGATCCCTGCTGTGTGCTATTCATCTGAACTGACATTTACTCAATGCTATTATCTCTGAAACTTTTCAGAGCTAATAGTCTTAACTCACTCACTCACTTTACTGTTATATTTTACTCTTCCCAAGCTTAGAACAGGAATTGGGAAATTATGTTTTGTGTTTCCAATGAGCTGTGTTCATTGAACATTTAAATGAAGTTTTCGAGGTATTGGAATCGTCTTAATTTCAGACCGTAAGTGCCAAAGTTTGACATTTGTGACTGTTTATAAAATAAGCTTTAAGTTTATGTTCCATTTGTATGTATTTTTGTCTTTCTGTAATTTTGTATTGTGTGGTAAATATACAGGCTGAAATAAAATACACTGGCATTTCCCTGCTGACAGACTTTCCAGGTCTGTCTTAAAGGTTGGTGGTTCGAGCCCCAGTGTAGCAATAAGATCAGTATAGTTGTTGGGCCCTTCAGCAAGACCCTTAATCTCATGTTGCTCCCTGGGGGGATTGGCCCCTGCTTAATATATCAGCCTCGTTCAATAAACATAAGAGTAAATAATTGAAAAGGGAAACATTTGATATAGAGTATGTTTGTTATTAGTCAGCACAACAGCAGTTACCATGCTGAGCTCCATGATTAAATAATGACCTCATTGTTAATTATAAGCTTCATTTTATGTGCCGCAAATAACATCCAGGGCTGTATTGTAATATTCCTCCTCATGCAAACATCTTAAGCACATTTTCAGTAGACTGAGTAGATTTATTCATCTCTAATAGGCTAGTGCAAGCTTTCATGACTTTTGAATAATAATTCATGAACTGTATCTGTGTCATCATGCAACTCATATTGTCTAAATAAGATCAATATTATTATCATCCTTGATAATGGCATGTTGTATTTTTAATACTTTTGATAGAAATACACAATAATATTCTTTCAGACTGTAATCTTGATTTTTTTTTTTTTTTTTTTTTTGTGTCCCTGTGTGTGTAACAGACTGAGTCAAAACAGGGCGACATTAGCTCAGGAGGTAAGAGCAGGTAAGAGCTGTCATTTAGCACTCAGAAGGTTGCCGGTTCGATCCTGCCCTGGGTGTGTTAAAGTGTCCCTGAGCAAGACACCTAACCCTTAAATGCTCCTGATGAGCTTGTTAGCCTATTTTAACCTATGAGTGAATGAGAAGCATCAATTGTACAGCACCTTGGATAAAGGTGCTATATAAATGCAGGCATTTACCATTTACAGAGGGCCCTATCTCGGACTCGACACGTCAGTAACCCAAATACATGCTTCATTGCTACATTCAGACAGACTAATTACCCTTTTCCCTCCAGCTATTTGTTAAAATAACAAAGCACTATGCGCCTATTTGGCTGGGTTGGTCTTTAAAGGAGGTGTGGGCATGGTAATTATCCGCGTATTGCTAATTTGATGCAGCTGAATGTGTTTGCATTATGACATGAAACTATGAAACTAGCAAAACGTGTGTCGAAGCACATGCTAAATAGACTTGCATGCTGCACTTCAGACTTGTTTTGGCTATGAAAGTAAAGCCCAGGTGTACCTTTGCAAGGTAGCCTAAATATGCATTACTAGCCTAATATTACACCATTAAAATGGCAATGAAACTGCAAGATAACTTGCCTTTCCCACAGGATTACTGAATTAGCTGGGTAACTTGTCCCAGATGCAGAACTGACTTAACTGAACTGACAATCTACTTATTAAGTTCTGTTATGTTGCTAGAAGCAAGATTGAGAAATATGATATTGCCATCAAAAGATTAATGATTTTAATCTATTTCTAAGGAGACCAAACATGAACCTTCAAAATGGTACTTAGTCTCAGTTATTGTAGTATACCTGTAGCGTGGTTAGCTCAGCTAGTTCGCTAGTAAGCATGGTGAAGTGCAGTGAACATACCTCGAGCCTCAAGAAACAAGGGATCCATGTAACAAAACCAAATTGCAGTACTTTGGTTTCTGCTCGGGCGGCACGGATGTCGGCCAGGGCCTCTCTGTGTGGAGTTTGCATGTTCTCCCCATGTCACGTGGGTTTCCTCCGGGTACTCTGGTTTCCTCCCACAATCCAAAGACATGCAGGTTAGGCTGATTGGTGAGTCTAAATTGCCCATAGGTATGAGTGTGTGAGTGAATGGTGTGTGTGCCCTGCGATGGACTGGCGACCTGTCCAGGGTGTATTCCTGCCTTTCGCCCAATGTATGCTGGGATAGGCTCCGGGTTAAGATAATGGATGGATGGTTTCCACTCTAAACTGGAATTGTTTTAAAAAAATGCAGATTTCAATCATAAGGATTCAACAACCGTTATCTGTGTATGTATGTATGTTCCTGTTCCTCTTCCCAAGCCATGAAGTAAGTTTTTGAGCAGGGGTGGGGAAGTGATAGAGAGAGAACAGACAGCTGATGATGTTGGATCTCAGCCTAAACAAAAGGTAAACAAACAGTAAATCATTGAAAATATTAATATAACTAAGAGGTGGGTTTGTTTGTAATACACTGCCACAAGTTTGACTGGTTCTCGTGGAGCGGCACAATTGGCTCGCTGCTCCAGAGGGAGGGACTTGGCAGGGTTAGCAGATCTCCGTGCACAACAGCACCCCGGGCGCCTCGGAATCAAGGTCACGAGCATGAGACGGGACGGCTTGAAGAGGGCGTGTTGTTCTCAGATTGCCAGATCCCTTCAGGCCGCCGAGGGACGGGATGTGGGTGGTGTATCCCCCAGCTAACAGTAATTGGATTAGATAGGGTACAATTGGCTACCAAATTGGGAGAAAAAGGGAAAAGTCAGAAATAAAAAAATATATATATTTATTTACATTTACAGTTTTTTACAATCGTTTTCACACTTTTTCAAAACTCTTCACACAGTGTGCTTTTGAAACACGCACTTGAGCACATCAGTTAACCTTTGGTGCAAAATGCACTTCAAGCACCAAAACACTTAATATTTCACCCAAAAGTGACTCATGCTGCCATAACTATAGCATATGCTCTCTCCCATAAGACTACTTTGTCACTCAATGTTCAATGAACTGCAAAACACAAATAACATGGACCATTGCTAAATACATATATTATGTGTTTCCCTTTCCTCTATTTTTGCATCCACAAATATTTCAAGCCAAGCAGCAAAATAAACTTTTGATCTGTTGGTTTGCCTCTCATAATAGATGTCATGACTGAGTGTGGTAAATTTACAGTAAACTGTAAATGAATGAATGTTTTACTATATTGGAAACCCAGAATAACAATTTTTACTGTGTAATGTAAAACAATATATGATAAAGAAACAAATCACAAAAGCAACAGTATTCTTCAGAGGGTTTACAGTATTTTGACGTTTGTTCTCACAGTGCAATATACTGTAATTCAGAAAAGAAAAATACAATACAATCAATTACTCAAAATACATTACAATCAATAACAAATACATACCAAATAGCAATATTTCCACTATATACAGTAATTCGCACATATATTGTCTGCCTATCAGTATCAGAAGTCTACTGTTGGCCTGGCCCATCCATCCTGTCCTCTGCATTTGGCTATAGATTTTCATCAACATCACTCCGAATGTTATCTCTTGCTATACACCGAGGAAAACATCTTTTTGCGTGCCTTATCCAGCCCTGGATGTGTTCCACTGTTATGTCATACACCCAGCAGCCATTGCATCTAGAAGTGGCATCTGTTCATGTGGGTGGTGGTCCTAAACCTTCACATATACCTTCATAAACCTCATATTGGTACCTGAGTTTATTGACACCCTCAGAGTTCCTGTCAAAGGGGACAGTGTACAACTGTTTCATCCTGATCTGATGTTTCTGTAGCACTCTTGAAATGGTTGTAGTGCTTACACTGTCAATGTTTGGAAATATGTTCTTGTCTGCGATTATGTTGTTGCGTATTTCTCTTAGCCTGATGCTGTTGTTGACAATGACCATCCCAACTATTGTATCCTCCTGTTGAGGTGTAAACATTCTTCCCCTTCCCCCTGTGTGACTGTGTGAGGTAACCGCTGGGTCCTGTAGTGAGTCAAAGACAAATGTGCACTGATACATCTGCTTTTTCTGGAGACTTCTCAAATCACAGTACTGCTGTAATATACACATCAATTGAACTCCTTCAGTCAGAATGCTGTAAATACTGTATAGTACTTGTTGGTTCGCCTGAAAATCCTCACTATTGAAGCGACTGTGGATCTAGGCAAGTTTGGTTGAACCCTCAACCTGATTCCCTCAGGGACAGACCATGATTTACCACATGATCAATGACTGTGGCTCTGATTTCACCAGACACAACTGTTCTTGCTCTTCCACGATGTCTTCTTCCTCTACCTCTGGCTGCATCCATTTTCCCCACCAAGGCTAAAGAATGCAAATGCCAATCCAAAGGTGGCCCCTTTTGTATATGTGGTAACGGGGCACAAACAACAAACACCTGGGTAGGTTGTTCACTGAAATGACAGCCAGGTGTTTCAACAGTACATATACAGCAGTAATCGTGGAAAAATCTCTTCAGTGACAACTACATCTATATTTACCCTATATACATGCACATTTCAATGCAAGTATGATCACTTTTGTATAGATGGTAACAAGGCTGCAAACAAAAAAAATGAATAAACTGAATAAACTTTCTGCTCAAATCAGAATGATCTGTCTTACGTATTTCAAGCATATAGTTTCATTTTTCTGCCAAAATGCAGCATATTTCCTTCCACAATGATCAGAATTGTATTGGGTTTTGAACTGAAAGTTAACTGTTTTGAACAGAGTATCTAAATGTCTGCAAAATTTGCTGTATTTGTACAAACATTTGCTGGTAGTGAACACTGACTGAGAGAGGTATTCATGAATTTTGGAAGAAGTGGTGATTGAATGCCTTTAGTATGAAAGCAATGCAAAAATATCCACAGTTTAGTTCACATAGTCTAATGATATGGTGAATGTGTTAAGTGTTTTGAAAAAGTGGACATGGTATTGAGACAAGAGTGAAAACGATTGTAAAAAACTGTAATACACTGGCAGAAAGGACAGTAGAACAGAAGTCACCATGCTGGGCTCTGTTATTCTCTTCTGGATCAGCTTCAGCTTCCTCTTCCTCCTCTTCAGAACCAAGAGGCCAAAAAACTTCCCCCCCGGACCTCGACCCATCCAGATTTTTGGAAATCTGCTGCAGCTTAACCTGGAAAGTCTTCCCAACGATCTCAAGAAGGTACAGTAAAAACTAAAGTAAATGAATAAGAGCACCTTTCTGAACACCAATTCAAAATTTGATCATGTACATATGCACGTAGCATGCAAATGAGTGAGGCATCCAGTGTATTAGTGTATTAGAGGAAATTGGTCGGAAAAATCCATCTGTCACCAGTACCTGTTTTTGACTTGCGGTGTGTTTAATCTTTGTGCTTTAGAATTTTTTGTCCTTGGTGTAAGGCGTAAAGACAGCTGGGTTTTTGAGAGCTGTTTGTGGGCACTGCTACATGAGAAAGTTTTGTTATGGTATTTTTGTGATTAATTTTTTTCTTTCTGATTCCTTTTCTTTTACATTTTTGGGTTGCCAGTTTGATTGTCAGTTAGCTTGATTGTCCTATTTATTTGTCTTAAGATTTTGTTGTATTTTTATTTAGTAAAAGGCAGTAAACCAACCCTGTCTTTTGTTTCATCTGGCCTGTCCACCTCGTGGTCAGTGGCCACTCCTAGCCCTACATGATAACTGATGGAGAAAGTGGGCATAGCTCACCTCTGGTAGACAGATTTCTTTTTTTTTTGTAAGGTTTATATTTGAGAGGAAAGAGGCACCACACCAGTGGTGAGAGGACATCGAGGCCTACCCCCTGGGTTACCTGGGGGAACTCCTGGCTCTCACTGTTGAGGCCTTTCCCAGGCTAGGTACAGACCTGGGCCCCTGCTGAGGCTGGGACGGGTATGCCCTGGATGAGTCGGCGGAAAAACAGGACTGGGACATGCTGGTCGTGTCTGGACTGGGTGAATAGTGAGGGGGCCTTCACCACCGGGGATAAGGTGCCCTGCCTACGGAACAGCTAGAGGCTGCAAAGATGGATGAACTCCTCCAAGCCCTGGTGGAAGATGTCCCTAGTTGGCAGGAGGCAACCCAGGCAGAATTTATATATATATAAATGTATTTATATATATATATGCCCCAAAGTACTCTGAAAGATGACATGGATATCTGACAAACAAAAACCTATATTATTTTTAAATGGATGGATTGAGATGTTTCTTATGAGGCCAAAGCAGCATGTCAAATCTATTTAAAATCTGTGGTCCAAAAGTATGTTAAACTGAAATGGACTTACCTTGTCTCGAGCTCCACATGACAAGCCTGTTCATTTGACTTCCATTTTCCATTACCAATCAAAGCTGTCGGAGCGCTATGGGAAGGTCTACAGTATCTATCTTGGGAGGAAGCCAGCTGTGGTGCTCAACGGCCTGCAGGCAATGAAGGAAGCACTGGTCACTCAATCTGTGGAGTTTGCTGGACGACCTAAAGGGCTTATGTTAAATCATCTAACAAAGGACACAGGTAAATATATAATTTTACATCATTCAAAATAATAATTCACTCAGTCAGTTCAAGCTAAATGTTGTAAAAAAAAAAACATGAGAATATTGAATTCTGAAAGAATGTAATAAACACATATTATCCACAGTGACTTGAACCAGAGACAGACAAATCACATTAGGAAAATAGTAGAATTTTATATTAGAAAATAGCATTAGTCACCAGGAATTAAATGGTGCTCTGTGGATGGCTCATGTGAATGACCTCAACAAAAGAAATATACAAAGCTAAAATGGTTTGTGAATATAATACAATGGCAAAACATGGGCCAGTGTGGAAGGAGCACCGGAGATTTGCCCTCACAACCCTATGGAACTTCGGCCTGGGGAAACGATCCATGGAGGGGAGGATTCTGGGAGAGATTCCCTACATAGCCTCACAATTAGAAAATTCTGGTAGCACTTAATAACAAAAAACTCCTTTAAAGCTCAATTTCCTTTGTGACCTTCTCTCTGTCTGTAGTCATGAGAGTTCATCTGAGTGCAATGTATTCTAACATGGGAAACATTAACCATAAACTAACAATTTAGGAATGTGACTAAAGCAAGAGTACTAATTTCTGCTTTGCTGGCATTTCTGGTAGGTAAGGCAATAGACCCCCAGATCCTGTTCCACAAGGCCACATTCAACGTCATGTGTATGGTCCTGTTGGGGACTCGATTCACACATGATGATGAGTTTCTGCAGCAGAATATTCACCTTTTGAGGGAAATGTCAAGGATCAGCAATGGCCCCTGGACTATGGTAAATGCATCACACTCAGTCCAGTACAACAGTAGGTTGAGGGTAGCAGGTTACTCTTTTTGATGGGGGACAATTTATTTGATATTTTAAAGAAAATGAGAAATTAACTCCTTATTGAAGAACAAGAATAAACTGAATTCATCTGCTTGTATTTGTATTTGGTTTAAAAATGGCTAGGAGTGGTCTCAACTGATTCCATGACACTAAAAAACAACAACCCAGAAACAACATGGGACTGACTTTGGGTGCAAAAAGTTATTTATTACAATACGCATTTCGACATCTTCATCTGGTCAAAACAAATGTGGGCTACTACCTTTCCTAACAAATAATCTTACATTTTGTTTCTCTGCGGTCTCTTCCACACTGCAGATATATGAAATGTTGCCCCTGCTGAGGTATCTGCCCCTGCCCTTCCAGAAGGTCTTTCAGAACATGAACATGATCAGAAAGTCGCTGGCAGACCAGGTGTCCCAACACAAGGAGTCTCGGGTCCCAGGAGAGCCACGGGACCTAATTAACTGCTACCTAGATGAAATGGAAAAGGTACCACAGGACATGTTTGACCACCATGCTCTCTGCCTGTGTATACCCCACAGCCCAAACCCAAATCATTATGGTTCCAGTGCCACCAAGGAGTGCCATATACAGTACTGTGCACCTGTATAACAAAAATTATTTCAAAAATAATTCAATGAAAGGTCCTAAATAAACGTACTATACATTTAACATTACATTTTAGTAATTTGGCAGAATAGTTAAAAACTTAAATCAATATTTTTTGTGACCGCCCTTCCAAGTTAAAACTGCATCACTTCTTTGAGATTGCCAACGCTGTCCTGAAGTCCTATAAGACAATCAGCAGGGAGGTTGTTGAGACCTTCCTTCTGATCTCAGACAGCCTTGATCAAGTTTTATGTAAAAAGATGTCAATTGCTTACAGTAATATGTTACTTTTTAAAAATTAAATACTCTCTGTAAAATTAAATCTTTTGGAAAATTTGGAAATCTCAAATGAGTTATTTTATACTAACACACAAAAAAAAATTAACATATATATATTATAAAGTCTAGGGTGCCTAAGATCTGCACAGCACTGTAATTGGCTGCTATAATTGACCAGCAGAGAGGGTTAAGCAAAGAGGGCAAATTGGCAAGCTTCAACATTATAGTACATTATTACATTAATGGCATTTGGCAGACGCTCTTATCCAGAGCGACGTACAACAAAGTACAAAGTGCATACCCACAACCAGGGATAAGAGCACTGAAAGACCCTAGAGGGAAGTACAATTTCAACTGCTACCTGCACAACAAGATTTTATTTTATTTTTTTATAGGTAATACCGCAACACACAAATGTATGAACAAACCCCTTATCTAGCCAAACACTGCTTACCTAGCCAAACTAAACATCCTGATACACAAGTAAATCACAGAAAGACAACAATTAAGGTTTACAGGGAGGTAGGGAGGGACAGGGAGAGGTGCAGCTTGAATAGGTGCGTCTTCAGTTTGCGCTTAAAAATGAGAAGAGATTCTACTGTTCTGACCTCAACGGGGAGTTCGTTCCACCACCGTGGAGCCAGAACAGACAGTAGTCGTAAGGGTGAGGTGGAAGTTCGGAAAGGGGGAGGTGCCAAGCGGCCTGTGGAGGCTGAACGAAGAGTTCTGGCAGGGGTGTAAGGTCTGATGATTTTTTGGAGGTAAGCTGGGGCAGGCCCCTTAACTGCTTGGAAGGCTAGCACCAATGTTTTGAATTTGATGCGAGCCATGACAGGCAACCAGTTGAGGGAAGTAAGCAGGGGGGTGACATGCGAGTGTTTGGGAAGGTTGAAGACCAGACGAGCTGCTGCATTCTGGATAAGTTGGAGGGGTCTGATGGCGGACGCTGGGAGGCCAGCCAAGAGGGAATTGCAGTAGTCCAGGCGGGACAAAACCATCGCTTGGACCAGGAGCTGGGTCGAGTAGGGGGTGAGAAAGGGGTGGATTCTCCGTATGCTGTATAGGAAGAACCTGCAAGACCGGGTCAGCGCCGCAATGTTCTCGGAGAGGGACAGTCTGCTGTCCATCATCACGTCGAGGTTCCTTGCACAGGGTGATGGCGTCAGTGTGGTATCCCCTAGGGAAATGGAGAGATCCAGATGGGGAGCGGTAATGGTAGGGATGAAGATCATTTCAGTCTTACCTGGGTTGAGCTTTAGATGGTGATTGTTCATCCAGCTCTGGACGTCAAGCAGTGATACGAGCTGAAACCTGTGTATCAGATGGTGGAAATGAGATGAAGAGTTGGGTATCGTCCGCATAGCAGTGGTAGGATAGACCATATGCAGTGATAATAGGGCCAAGGGAACAAGTGTAAAGAGAGAAAAGAAGCAGGCCAGGACTGAGCCCTGGGGAACTCCTGTGGCAAGGGGCCGAGGTGTCGATACTGTACCAGCCCAGGGAACCTGGAAGGAACAACCAGAGAGGTAGGACTCAATCCAGTCCAGGGCTGTGCCACAGATCCCCGTTCCTGACAGGGAGGACAGGAGGATGGAGTGATCCACAGTGTCAAAGGCAGCAGAGAGATCTAGAAGAATGAGGACAGAGGAGGGGGAGGCTGCTTGTGCGGCATGGAGTGATTCACTGACGGAGAGGAGCGCAGTCTCTGTCGAGTGGCCAGATCTGAAGCCAAACTGATCTAGATCTAGCAGGTTGTTTTTAGAAAAGAAAGAAGAAAGTTGACTAGAAGCGGCTCATTCTATTGTTTTATATGGAAAAGGAAGAAGAGGTCCCGGGTGGTAGTTCTGGATGATGGAGGGATCCAGAGTAGGCAATCAATAAAGTGAGGATCATTCAACGTCACATGATGGGTTCATATTTACCAATGAATCTCTCTCTCCTTGGTGTCTTCATTGCTGTCCCTGTTAGAGAGGAGATGATGGCTCCTCCTTCAGTGATTATCAGCTGGTCAGTTACCTGTTGGACATCCTCTTTGCTGGAACAGACACCAGCGCCAACACACTACTCAGTGCCTTTCTGTACATCACGACTCACCCAGATGTTCAGGGTAAGTTATCAGTTGTGTTCCTATGGCTGCATGAGACTGAATTGCTCACAGCTGCAACTGCCTTTATGGTGGAGAACAGCATCTCCTAGCTAAGTGACATGTGCCGTCTCTACCTGTGGTCTCCAGAGAGGTGTCAGAAGGAGATCGATGAGGTGCTTGGGGAGAAGGAGCAGGCCACATTTGAGGACAGGCACAGGATGCCCTACACACAGGCCATGATCCACGAGAATCAGCGAGTCGCCGACACAGCACCTCTCGCTGTGTTCCACGCCACCACCAAAGACACACGGCTGATGGGCTACGATATCCCCAAGGTGAGGCCACAGAGCATCAATGTCGGGGAGATGCTTAACCACATGTAACTTCCTGATGAGAAACACTCCACTTCACTGTAGTTGCCAACGGTCAACTGCCATTTGCCAGACACTGCTGGTCCTCCCCACTGAGCTGGCATTGGTAGTTTGTGCATCTCTGCTGTCAGAGTAGTTTCCCCTGTACAGCAAAGCATCATTTACCAGAGAGCATGGTATCAGAAGCACAGCCCAACAATTGCGTCCAACAATATTACTGTCAGCAAACTACTACAGTAACTCTCACAATGTATTTTTTTATCTCCCTCATTTCCATATCTCCCTCTATGTCTCCTTCCCCCTCATCCCTCCATCTTGTCTTCCCTGCCTGTTCTGGTTTCAGGGAACCATCATCATCCCCAACCTCACCTCTGTACTGAGTGAGGAAAGCCAGTGGAAGTTTCCTCATGACTTCAACCCCTCCAACTTCCTAAACGATGAGGGGCAGTTTGTGAAGCCAGAGGCCTTCATGCCTTTCTCTGCAGGTAAGAATCAAACACATCCTGAGCAGTGATAACAACAGTTAGTTACTTAGCGGATGCTTTTATCCAAAGTGATTTACAGTTGATTAGACAAGCAGGGGACAGCAATGTGGGGTTGCACGGATCTTGTACCTTAGCCACTAGGCTATTGGCTGCCCCCATATTTTGCTTTCAGTTAAGTAGAACAACTTGTAGAATAGTTGCTGTACTTTAAGTGTAATATGACATATGGACAGATCCTTTTAAGCAGTTTAAACAATACAGCTTCCAAAGGTAACATTCACTCCATTATTATTATATATATTTTTCCTACCCCCTATCCATGCTCCTGCACAATGAAGGACCTGCTTTTAGGAATTCAAATGTTGGAAGTTTATAAGTCAAAACATTATCAAACGTTTAACCTTCCAATTTATTTGAATTATTGTTGTTTTTAATTCTTACAATTTTGTTTGAATTTATTTTATTTTTATTAATTATTTTTCACCTTCATTTGCATTCTTTTTCTTTTACTTACTTTTGACACTGATTTTACACAGGTGTGGGATTAGAGGAGTAAGGTGTGTCTATGCCATCTCATTACCTGTGGGGTCTGACAGTTAAAAAAAAAAAATCAAGCAGACAGTTAAAAACACAAACATAATAATTCACATAGAATTGAGTTTTTCCTTTGAATAATACTTTTTTCTTTGAGTTATACTTTTGACATTAGTTTGGCTTTGACAGATTGCCATGACACAGTGTGTGTGTGTGTGTGTGTGTGTGTGTGGGTGGGTGTGTGTGTGTGTGTGTGTGTGTATGTGTGTGTTCATGTGTGTGTGTGTGTGTGTGTGTGTGTGTGTATGTGTGTGTTTGTGTGTGTGTGTGTATGTGTGTGTTCATGTGTGTGTTCATGTGTTTGTGTGTGTGTGTGTGTGCATGTGTGTTCGTGTGTGTGTGTGTGTATGTGTGTGTTCATGTGTGTGTGTGTGTGTGTGCGTGTATGAGTGTGTGTGTGTGTGCGCGCGTGTGTGGGTGTGTGTGTGTGTGTGTGTGCGTGTGCTTGTGTGTGTGGGTGGGTGGGTGTGTGTGTGTATGGTGTTTGTGTGTGTGTGTGTGTGTGTGTGTGTGTGTGTCGGTGGGTGTGTGTGTGTGTGTGTGTTGCAGGGCCTCGGCTGTGTCCAGGAGAGGGTCTCGTGCGCATGGAGCTCTTCCTCATTCTCGTGACGCTCTTACGCCGCTTCAAGTTTGTCTGGCCTGGAGACGCAGGGGTGCCTGACTACACCCCTATTTTTGGTGCTAATCATACACCCAAACCGTACAGAATGGGTGTTAGACTGAGAAGCAGTTCAGTTCAGTGAACTCATAAAATGGCCACAATCATAACAGTGTTGCTTGGAACCATTTTCCTTGAAAAATACAGCTTTGTAGAGGAGAGTGGGGTAAGTTGCCACGTGAGTAAATTGTCACCCTGTTAATTTCTCCAAAACAAGAGGGATGACTTCATGCTCGGAGGTAAACCTGTTCACATGTGGTCAGTCACACTAATCTGAAGAGAGGACAGTTTTCTTATTTTTCAACTTCAAATATATTTCACATTTTATGTAACTTTTTAGGTACAAATGTTAAACACATATATATGTATATTGCGTAGAGGAGAATAAAGAGGCTTCTCATACATTGAGATATAGCCATAATGAACAAACATGTCAGTTTGTCTCAATGACTTTGGGGCCACTTTTCCCCACTATAAATGAGTGAATCATGGTGATAGTGTGTAATCAGCACCTAGGTTTCTTATAATAGTACAAATGTTATTGTAAATGGATTATTATGTATACTGGACTACACAAGACAGGCTTCCAGCTGAGTCTATCAAATGTATGTTTGAACCAAAGACCAGGCAATTTATGTGAACCAGAACTGTGAATGCATTTGATAAGTCAGATATACAATAGACTACAATTGCCTCATGCCACAGGGTTCTGAGGTTGTTCATCTCTGAGATTGTTCATTTTGGGGGCTGGGGGTGTTTGCGTTCCACTATAATTTATCGAAGATATTATTGACTGGGGATGTTCTGTTGTTCACCAGAGAGATTCTTCTCCCTCTTTCATACTACCCACTGCTTGTTTTTGCAATGTGTTCATTTATTACCTCTCTTTCTCAAAATGACCAGTGTAATAATAATAAAATACAACTGTATTAAAAATAATGTTGACCTCCCAAGAGTGAGGGCCGTGATGGCAGGAAGGAAAACAAAAAAATAGAGATCTGTGACATTCACAGAGATTTGCTGCTCATATTAATAGGGGTGCCAGCAATTGCGTTTGGGGGGCAAAGCAAATATTTGTGGGGCAATGCCTCCCCACCCCTCCCAGATCTGGCCCAGCTGGTCCTTTGATAGTTATATTTTCATTTAAATAAATTTTTAAAAAGACACAATTTTCACTATGACTTGTTCTTTGTTGAAATCCAATGTGACTTACTCCACATAGTTTGACTGATGGGGAAAGTTGTCATAAGTGCACACCCTTGACTGTCTATATGTAACACTGTGCTGAAATAAGATGTGAAGATGTACTGAATACATCAAGACACACAAGACTTCCTTCTTTTATTTGGTATTCCATTGTGATGTATTGTGCCCAATACATTTAAGAAGGAATGAAAAAGGTGACAATGTGTCCTGCTATCCCCACTGCACTGACAGCGAGCACATTCTTGCTGCCTCAGATGGGACCAGCAGCTTCCCACCAACATAGAACTGTTGTGACTGCACGCTAAAAAAGTCCTCCCGGATATGTCCAGTTGGAAAACGTATCCCAGCCCAGTAAAAGTAAGAGGGTAAATAATTGAAAGTACAGATGTGACCGCCGCAGCCTAGATCACGGCAGAACATGAGTGTATAATACGGATTACACCACCCAAGGCCTTGCACCTCAAGATTTTAACACAGGCCCTCAATAAAGTTTAGCCAGAGACGTCACTTTAGCCTTTAACAATGTTTATTGCTTAAAAGCACAGGTCATGCAAGGTATAAATTTCAGCAGATCATAGGCAGACAGGCACCAACCAAAACCAGCATGCATTAATGAAGGTAACCAAGCTAACTATGAAGCAAATCGGGAGAATGCAATTACCGCTTCAACAGAAAACCAACACAAATGAAACAAACACATGAAAGTAAGCAACAGGGGGCCATACAACGCAAGCGAAAATAACCAACAAACAAGAGCCAGGTAGGCTACCTATCAAAATAAATACAGCAGAAGCAGTCATGCAAATGAAAAAAAAACTGAACATACGAAATAAACGCAGACAAAGCAGCAGTGGTGTAGCCCTACAATAGATAAGCCCAACGTTACTGCGTGCAGGGCACAAACAATAATACAAAGATACACAATACACAGACAAACTATATATGTGCCTACCGTTAATAACAAGCGAACCTAGTTTTTAAATTGGCGAACCACACGCACTACTTGCAAAAAAACAACAAAACCCATGAGCGAAGTAGCCGAAGCATAAATCTCTGCACGCAACCAGGCATTTGCAAAGCCCGACAAACGAAGAAAGTTCCCGGTAAAACGTAAAGGGGTGTGTCCAATACGGGCCTGAGCAAGGAAGGCAACGCTGCCTCTAAATGCAGCTAGTCACGCAAACATCAGAGGCGGGGTTTGTTTGTTACACTGGCACAAAGGACAGTAGAACAGAAGTCACCATGCTGGGCTTTGTGATTCTCCTCTGGATCAGCTTTAGCCTCCTTATTCTGCTCTTCAGAACTAGGAGGCCCACAAACTTCCCCCCTGGACCTGGGCCCATCCCAATTTTCGGAAATCTGCTACAGCTGAACCTGGAAAGTCTTCCCAGCGATCTCACAAAGGTACAGTGAAAGCTAAAATCATGAGTAAGCATGTCTTTCTGTACACCCACTCAGAACCTGATCACGTCCCCAAAAAGGCATAGCAAATGTTCCAATCAATCATTTTTTGATTGGACTGTTTTTAAAGGTACAATAGGTAATTTTGGACTTCTAATGGTCAAGAGAGGAAAAGCAGCAACAAACATCTTGAAACCACAACACTGTTTATCCCTCCCCAATCCATGTATACGCACTGACATTGAAATGCCATCGGTTATGGCAATTAGAACCAATTTTCAACCAATGACCTTGAATTATTGTAGTTATGCAATGTTTTGGTAGAGTGTCAGACCGTCAACTGTATATTTTGAAACGCAAATTTAAGGACTATAAATGCAGGCAGAGGGTGAGTCAACATGTCTGTGAGCCTTGTTAAATGATAGTTAGGGATTTACAATGGTCTTGTAACAACATTTTAACACAAAAATCACACCAATTGTACCTTTAATATTATTTCTAGTAACAAAGGTTTGTGTATCACACTAACTAATTGCATATGCTGGTGCTATATGCATCTTTATGTGCATTAATTGTGTCTTATGTAGTCTCTCTGGATCAGAAAAATGTCTAAAATATAAACGTAATGTAAAATGCATTCGTTTCACATAACAATAAGGATGGCATTCATAAGCAGTTGCTGAAGAGAAGTGAGGCCCCCTCCTGGTGCAAATTCACCCAGATTCAACAGTTCTGAGTAATCTGTAGTGTGGAAAATGTTCACTGGGAGATGAATGAATAAGGGCACCTTTCTGTACGCCAACAAAACCTGATCATATGCTTTTGTATCTAGCACTGAAATGATGCGAAGCCTGCGGAGCTATGTCAGGCAGACAACTCGAAGGGCCGCCCCCTCACATGATGCTTACATCTAATGGGAGGAGCTAAATAAAGCACCAACCTTACTTGTTCAGGCCCTTGCTCATTTTGCACGCTCTGCCAGGCTATGCTGCCTGCTAGCTGTTGCCGCATCTGCCCTGATGCAATCATATAAAGCTGCCCTGATTCCTGGTTCATTCTGTATGCTAAAGCCATTGTGCTGCATGGCTCTTTCTGCTGCACTGCCTATTTTGGAATGCTGCCATTGCCCATATTGCATGCTATGTCCACTTTTGCTAGCTGTTTTGCTCAAATTATTTTGCTACACCTAATTCATGCGTTCAAAAATGTTTGTGCTCCCATCACCACCCCAGCGTCTACCGGTGAGCTCTGCTTCTCAGATCCCCATGAGGGGGTGTTAATAGCCACTCCCTGTTTCGGCAGGCTTTACAACAGGGAGTGGCAGAGCTGACCCCATGGTTTGTATTTACATTAAACCTCAATAAATATTGCGTAATTCATCATGAGTTGTCTGACTGGAAAGAGAGAGGCATGACAACCAATATCCAGTGCAGAATCTAGTGTATTAGTGTATTGGAGGAAATTGGCTGGAACAATCCATCTGTCGTCAGGATTGGAATATAGAAGAAGATAGAATTGTTATTTTTCATTGTTGTGCTCTACTAGGGCATTGAGGGAGTGTAGGTAGTACTTAGCACCTTGTTTACAAAAACTAATAAACTCAAGCTTCACCTTTATTGAAGCTAAAGACCAGGTTTGCGGTGCCAGGAAGGGAATGTACTGTAAGGTGCTGTTGGAAAGGCAACATACAGGTATGGCCATAGCTGTGATTAATTGTAAGCATGGTAGCTGTGGCCTATTGCCTAATTATTGTGGCTCACTCGAGAGAACACAGCTAGACCTGCTGCCCTCTCAGCACCCTGTGAATATCCCAGAAGATCAGCAGTTTCTGAGATACTCAAACTACACTGTCTGGCACCGACAATCATTCCATGGTCTGACATTTGGTCTGAGAAACAGCTGAACCTCTTGACCACATCTGCATGCTTTAATGCATTTACTTGCTGCCAAGTGATAGGCTGATTAAATATTTGCATTAACAAGCTGGTGTACAGGTCTACCTAATAAAGGGATCACTGAGTCTATATCACAGTCTTTGAGGTCAGTGAACTGCTGGTTATCCACCCTCCATTTACATGGGAGTGTATGGGTTTTCTTACAGGGTCAAAACAGCATGGTAAATCTATTTAAAATCTATGACGATGTGGTTCAAAGGTGTGTTGAATTGATATGGACTTACCCTGTCTCAAGCTCCTCTGGACAAGCCTGTTCATTTGACTTCTATTTCATTTCCCATTACAATTGTAAGCTGTCAGAGCGCTATGGGAAGGTCTACAGTATCTATCTTGGAAGCAAGTCAGCTGTGGTGCTCAATGGCCTGCAGGCAATGAGGGAAGCACTGGTCACTCAATCTGTGGAGTTTGTTGGACGACCCAAGGACCTTATGGTGAATCATCTAACAGAGGATACAGGTAAAAATCTAACCGTATATCATTTAAGATTATACCACACTAGTACAAAAATGTAAGCAATGTAAGTAAGAAACATGAGAATATTGTAATTATGGAAAAATTTATTTAAAAGGGTACACATATCATAACCAGTGACTTGAACCAGAGACAGACAAATCACATTCTCAAAGTAGTAGATATGTTCTGGTTTACAGATCCAGCACAGACCAGTTACAAGCTACAGAAAAAGACATGGACACTAGTCACCAGGAATTAAATGGTGCTCCAACTGTAGATGGCTCATGTGAATGACCTCAAGAAAAGTAATATACAAAGCTAAAATGGTTTGTGAATATAAAACAATGGCAAAAATAACTTTACTACAGAAATTAAAGGGTTATAAAAGCCAAATTTCTGGTATCACTTGATATTTATTTAACACTACTGCCCTCAGTGGCCTGGATGACTAACAACAAATTTGAATCTGTTAGGTATTATCATGACTGATGGGTCAATGTGGAAGGAGCACCGGAGATTTACTCTCACAACCCTACGAAACTTTGGCATGGGGAAACATACCATGGAGGAGAGGATTCTGGGAGAGATTTCCTACATAGCCTCACAATTGGAAAAGAATGCTGGTAGCACTTAATAACAAACAACTCAAATTTAAACCTCAATTTTCTTTGTGACCTTCTCTCTGTCTGTAGACATGAGAGTTCATCTTGAGTGCAATGTATTCTAACATGGGAAACATTAACCATAAACTAACAATTTAGGAATGTGACTAAAGCAGTACTAATATCTGCTTTGCTGCCATTTCTGAAAGGTAAGCCTACAGACCCCCAGACCCTACTCCACAAGGCCACATTCAATGTTATCTGTATGGTCCTGTTTGGGACTCGATTCAAGCACGAAGATGAGTTTCTGCAGCTCACTATTCGCAATTTGAGGGAAAGCTCAAGGATCATCAATGGCCCCTGGTCGATGGTAAATGCACCAAACTCAGTCCAAACAGTAGGCTGAGAGAAGCATGTTACTCTCTTTGATGGGGGACAATTTAAATGAAAATGAGAAATTAGATGAGAAATTAGGTTTTCAAACTCAAATTAAATTACAATACTTATTTTAAAAAGGCTAGGAATGGTCCTCAACGGATTCCATAACACAAAAAAACCACACACCACCCAGAAACAACATGGCAGTCCCAGTTTGTTGTTAGTCACCTTAGGTGCAACAAGTCATTCATTATTACATTATAAAAAGAAGAATGAACAATACATATTTCAACATTTTCATCTGGTCAAAAATGTAGACTATACTACCTTTGCTAATGAATAATCTTAAATGTTGTTTCTCTGCGGTCTCTTCTACACTCCAGATTTATGAAATGTTGCCCCTGCTGAGGTATCTGCCTCTGCCCTTCCAGAAAGTTTTTGAGAACAGGATAATTCTCAAAAAGCCGCTGGGTGACCAGGTGTCCCAACACAAGGAGTATCGGGTCCCAGGAGAGCCACGGGACCTAATTGACTGCTACCTAGATGAAATGGAAAAGGTACTACAGGACATGTTTGACGCCCATGCTCTCTACTTGCATATACAGTGCATCCGGAAAGTATTCACAGCGCTTCACTTTTCCCACATTTTGTTATGTTACAGCCTTATTCCAAAATGGAATAAATTCATTTTTTTCCTCAAAATTCTACACACAACACCCCATAATGACAACATGAAAGTAATGAGGCCACAGAGCAAAGTTACAATTTTTGCAAATTTATAAAAAATAAAAAACTAAGAATTCACATGTACATAAGTATTCACAGCCTTTGCTCAATACTTTGTTGATGCACCTTTGGCAGCAATTACAGCCTCACGTCTTTTTGAATATGATGCCACAAGCTTGGCACACCTATCTTTGGACAGATTCGCCAATTCCTCTTTGCAGCACCTCTCAAGCTCCATCAGGTTGGATGGGGAGCGTCGGTGCACAGCCATTTTCAGATCTCTCCAGAGATGTTCAGTCGGATTCTGGCTGGGCCACTCAAGGACATTCACAGAGTTGTCCTGAAGCCACTCCTTTGATATCTTGGCTGTGTGCTTAGGGTCGTTGTCCTGCTGAAAGATGAACCGTCGCCCCAGTCTGAGGTCAAGAGCGCTCTGGAGCAGGTTTTCATCCAGGATGTCTCTGTACATTGCTGCATTCATCTTTCCCTCAATCCTGACTAGTCTCCCAGTTCCTGTTCGCTGAAAAACATCCTCACAGCATGATGCTGCCACCACCATGTTTCATTGTAGGGATGGTATTGGCCAGGTGATGAGCGGTGCCTGGTTTCCTCCAAACATGACGCCTGGAATTCACGCCAATGAGTTCAATCTTTGTCTCATCAGACCAGAGAATTTTGTTTCTCATGGTCTGAGAGTCCTTCAGGTGCCCTTTGGCAAACTCCAGGTGGGCTGCCATGTGCCTTTTACTAAGGAGTGGCTTCCGTCTGGCCACTCTACCATACAGGCCTGATTGGTGGATTGCTGCAGAGATGGTTGTCCTTCCGGAAGGTTCTCCTCTCTCCACAGAGGAATGCTGGAGCTCTGACAGAGTGACCATCGGGTTCTTGGTCACCTCCCTGACTAAGGCCCTTCTCCCCCGATTGCTCAGTTTAGACGGGCGGCCAGCTCTAGGAAGAGTCCTGGTGGTTCCGAACTTCTTCCATTTACGGATGATGGAGGCCACTGTGCTCATTGACTTTAAAAGCAGCAGAAATTTTTCTGTACCCTTCCCCAGATTTGTGCCTCGAGACAATCCTGTCTCGGAGTTCTACAGACAATTCCTTTGACTTCATGCTTGGTTTGTGCTCCGACATGCACTGTCAACTGTGGGACCTTATATAGACAGGTGTGTGCCTTTCCAAATCATGTCCAATCAACTGAATTTACCACAGGTGGACTCCAATTAACCTGTAGAAACATCTCAAGGTTGATCAGTGGAAACAGGATTCACCTGAGCTCAATTTTGAGCTTCATGGCAAAGGCTGTGAATACTTATGTACATGTGATGTGAAAAAAAAATGTTCATGTTGTCTTTATGGGGTGTTGTGTGTAGAATTTTGAGGAAAAAAATGAATTTATTCCATTTTGGAATAAGGCTGTAACATAACAAAATGTGGGAAAAGTGAAGCTGATGATGGGTTCATATTTATCAATAGGCCACAGAAGTCGTGTTATCATTCCCTTTGAAAATATCTATGGTTCGTTAGCGTTTAGCATAGGTCTATGGGAGAAATTAATTATTTAAAATAAATTGTGACATTTGTTTGTATATGAAAAAATAATGCTTTCATCCTATTTTAATAATCAAAAAATCTGTGTAAATTTAAAAATCAAATGGCTACGCCTAAGTTGTTGGCAACTCGTCACACATTAACGACATCACAGTGCTGTATCCATATCTCGATGGGCTGTATTTTCAGTTACCATTCAGCCGCAGTGCCGATAGCTATTAGTCATTCATGTAATGAATTATATGTTTTTTAATACTTAATATGGTTCTATATATTGTGTTTATTCTTGCCATCGTTGGTGTTCTCATAAGTAGGCTAATTTATCAGAATCGTTGCTTTACATTTCTTTGCTGGCTACCAGTAGCATTGACAAGCCTGGGAACATTTCTTATGGAAGCGCAAGCTGTGACATAATAAAAGATGCGCTGTAGTCTTATTTGAAATGGTTATTTCGGTTGGAAAGTGGCATCGAAACTCAGTGGACCCGGTGCCGCTTAAGAGAGAAATGAGTCTGGATAACAACGTCCAAATATTAAACGCCATCTTAAATTACAGACTGACAAAAACAGTTATTTGAAAAGGCAATTCATTTTTCCCATTTTTTTTTTTTTTGCTTTGATCCATAAATCCATATTTGGGCAGCGTTTTTGCTCTGGGTTACGTCACACTTCCTGAGACCAATGGATTTCTGTCTTTACTTTCTTCATTGCTGTCCCTGTTAGAGGGGAGACGATGGCTCCTCCTTCAGTGAATATCAGCTGGTCAGTTACCTGTTGGACATCCTCTTTGCTGGAACAGAGACCAGCGCCAACACACTACTCAGTGCCTTTCTGTACATCACGACTCACCCAGATGTTCAGGGTGAGTTATTGGTTGCGTTTCTCTGGTTGCCTCTGCATGAGACTGAATTGCTCACAGCTGCAACTGCCTTTATGGTTGAGAACAGCCTCTCCCAGCTCAATGACGTGTGCCATTTCTCCCTGTGGTCTCCAGAGAGGTGTCAGAAGGAGATCGATGAGGTGCTTGGGGAGAAGGAGCAGGCCACATTTGAGGACAGGCACAGGATGCCCTACACACAGGCCATGATCCACGAGATTCAGCGAGTCGCCGACACAGCACCTCTCGCTGTGTTCCATGCCACCACCAAAGACACACGGCTGATGGGCTACGATATCCCCAAGGTGAGGCCACAGAGCATCAATGTTGGGGAGATGCTTAACCACATGTAACTTCCTGACTGATGAGAAACACTTCACTGTTTGCCCACTGAGTTGTATAGTGGTTCTCCCTGTGTGCAACCGAAGGCAATGCTCACATGCGAGTCATGGCCACGGTACAAGAAAACAATCATTTTATTTAAGTGATTTTTTGCAGTTTTGCAAACTTCATTTGTGGTTGCTTGGCTTCGCTACTGTGAAGTCATTGGCAAGTTGAACAACAGCTTTCAGAGTAGTTTCCGCAGTACAGCAAAGCATCATTTACTAGACAGGATGGTGCTAGAAACAGAAACCCTGGTTCCAACACTACTCCACCTACTGGAGTTCCTCTGACTAAATTGAATTCCCTCTTTTCATTACATTACATTATTATTGGCATTTGGCAGACGCTCTTATCCAGAGTGACGTACAGTTGATTAGACTAAGCAGGAGACAATCCTCCCCTGGACCAATGCAGGGTTAAGGGCCTTGCTCAAGGGCCCGACGGCTGTGTGGATCTTATTGTGGCTATACCGGGATTATAACCACCCAGTCATTTACCTTAACCACTACACTACAGGCCGCCCCCAATATCTCTCTCTTTGTCTCCTTCCCCCTCATCCCTCCATCTTGTCTTCCCTGTCTGTTCTGGTTTCAGGGAACCATCATCATCCCCAACCTCTCCTCAGTACTGAATGAGGAAAGCCAATGGAAGTTTCCTCATGACTTCAACCCCTCCAACTTCCTAAACGATCAGGGGGAGTTTGTGAAGCCAGAGGCCTCCATGCCTTTCTCTGCGGGTAAGAATCACACAGTTCCTGTGCAGATTTTCTTTGGGTTGTTAAACTGAATAACTAGTGGAATAGCTGCTTGTAATTGATGTAATTCAACATTTGGGGAGACCCTTTTAACCCTTTAACTGACTTATGAACCGTGCGGTAGAGCTGACTTTGACAGTGAAAAAAACCATGAGAAGAAAAAAAAAAATCTGAACAGCAGCATGATTGGCAATGGGCTTCAACCCCCCTCAATCAATTACCATGAAAAGTAAGTAGTAAATGACCACTTCATTAATTGTCCTAATTCCACAGACCAGTGCTCCCCAATAATGTCACGTAAAATGGCATAGACACGCCTTACTCCTCTAATTCCAGCCCCATGTAAAATCAGTGTGAAAAGTATCATTCAAAAGAAAAAGAATAATGCTAATTAAAATGAAGAATAATTAATAGAAATTAAAAATAATTACATAATAATTATTAAATAATTATAACTCAAACATTATGGAATGGAAATGTTTTTCACCTTTGAATCCTTTCCGTTATACTATTTGACTTCGTACTTCGTACAGATTGCCATGACACAGTGTGTGGGTGTGTGTGTGTGTGTGTGTGTGTGTGGGTGTGTATGTGTGTGTATGGTGTGTGTGTGTGTGTATGGTGTGTGTGTGTGTGTATGTGTGGGTGTGTATGGTGTGTATGGTGTGTATGGTGTGTGTGTGTGTGTGTGTGTGCGCGGGTGTGTGTGTGTGTGTGCATGTTGCAGGGCCTCGGCTGTGTCCAGGAGAGGGTCTCGCACGCATGGAGCTCTTCTTGATTCTCGTGACACTCTTACGCCGCTTCAAGTTTGTCTGGCCTGAAGACGCAGGGGTGCCTGACTACACCCCTATTTTTGGTGCGAATCACACACCCAAACCGTACAGAATGGGTGTTAAAGTAAGAGGCAGTTCAAATCAGTGAAATTGGCCTTGAAAATTACAGTTTGTGTGTGTACGGGAGAGCAGGGTAAGTTGTCACATGAGTAAATTGTTACACTGTTAATTTCTTCAAAACAACAGGGATTATCACAAAAATCTAATAGTATTTTTATGCTCTGAGGTATGGTCACATGTGGTCAGTCACACTAATCTGAAGCGAGGACAGTTTTCTTATTTTTCTTACTTACTTTTTTAGGTACAAATGTTAAACAGATATATAGGTTTGTACCACATAGAGGAGATGATAAAGTATCATCTCATACATAAGGTGACCTTGAGATATAGTCATAATTAACAAACATGTCAGTTTGGGGTAAGTCTCACATTTCCCCACTACAAATTGACATATTGAATTGCTCTAAAATCATGGTGATAGTGTGTAATCAGCACCTCGGTGATATAATAGTACAAATGTTATTGTAAATGGATTAGGTATACTGTACAATGCAAGACAGGCTTTCATCTGAGTCTGACTATCAGATAAATGTTCGAACCCATGACCAAAGTAATAATAATAATAAAAAAAGTGTTTTCACAATGACTTGGTGTTCTTTGCTGAAAAGATGCAATGTGACAACTTACTCCACATAGTTTGACTGATGGGGCAAGTTGTCACAAGTGTATACCCTCCACTTAACGGTCTATAACTGTACTGAAATAACATATGAAGATGTAATGAATACAAAACATATGTCTGAGACTTCCTTCTTTCATTTGGTATGACATGTATTCCATTGTGATGTATTGTGCCAAAGAAATTTAAGAAGGAATGAACAATTTGTTCAATATGCCCTGCAATCCCCAACTTCCGGAGCTGCAGTGACAGCAAGCACATTCTGATTGGGGCAGCAGCTCTCCACCCACAAGGAGCCGTTGTATAGATAAATGAACTTTCCAACTGGACATGTCCAGGAGGGAGTTTATTGCTTGCAAGCCACGGTAAACAAAATAACTACTGAAGTGCATATTTTGCCAAGCAATATAGCTACTAGCTGTAGTTGGTTAAAGAAGTAATAAAATAAAAAATGCAATGCCACCATTTTGTGTTGGAGGATACATGTCAGCGACCACACAGAGAATGGCAGGAGCACATTATAATCTGGAAAAGAACTAATGAAACAGACAGATTTAAAGATAAGGTAGAAGTGATAATCAGGTGTGCATGATAATCAGGAAGTGAGACACAGGTGAAATGAATGAATGGACTTGTGCTTGCGTGGACACAGCTGGTGAGCCCCGGCAGTAGGAAAATTAGTTCTGGATTAAAACATGCATTTTTGCATGAGTAACTGTGGCATTACATTTGGAATGAAATCTTGACGATTCATCACATAGCTGGATGGATGGATAATACTCTGGGTAAGTGGAAACACTTTAATTTCATTTTTGGGTTAAACTGCATCTTAGAATTTCTCCCTGGGAGGATTAGCCCCCGCCTAGTCTAATCAACTGTTTGGATAAAATCTGTAAATAAATAATGAAGGGATTTCAAACCTGCTTGGATCCCAACCTAGTAAAAGTAAAAGAGTAAATCATTGAAAGTACAAACATCAGAGGTTGCCTTATACAGTGGTGCAAAGGACAGTAGAACAGAAGTTAACATGCTGGGCTCCGTGATTCTCCTCTGCATCAGCTTCAGCCTCTTTATCCTCTTCGTCAGAACTAGGAGGCCCACAAACTTCCCCCCCGGACCTCGACTCATCCCTATATTCGGAAACCTGCTGCAGCTGAACCTAGTTGATCTTCTCAATGATCTGAAGAAGGTACAGTAAAACCTAAAATCATGAGTAAGTGCACTTAGAAAGCTGAGACCCACATTCACCAAGATTCAACAGTACTGTATTGTAGTGTGGAAAATGTTCACTCGGAGAGTTCACATTAATGCACAATATCCTTCGAGGTAAAACTATGGAGAAAATATGGGTATTCTCTATTTAGAAGTAGGCATCGCAAAATCATTTTGTTGTTGTAAAATGTCAACCTTTTTGGCCATACAATCTGAAGAACTGTTTTTGCCAAAGCACAACAGAGTGCTTTTTGAAAATGCTACAGTTTTGTTACACAGTCAGAAAAATGCACTGTTGTTTTTTGCAAGCCTCACAAACTATCCATCATTGGAAATGTAATTTCATGAGCTGAAATGCTTCTCAGTCGTTACTTTAATACCATACCACTAGGGAGAAAATATAATGAATACTAATGTGACTCTCTCAAGTTCTGCCCAACATGGCTGTTCATTTGATTTCTTCCTTTGCAAATGTAAGCTGTCCGAGAGCTATGGGAAGGTCTACAGTATCTATCTTGGGAGGAAGCCAGTTGTGGTGCTCAATGGCCTGCAGGCAATGAAGGAAGCACTGGTCACTCAATCTGTGGAGTTTGCTGGACGACCCAAAGACCATATTGCAATTGACCTAACAGAGAGGAAAGGTAAAAATATAACCTTACACTGTTAAAAAATCTAACCACTCATCCTCTCTATTTGTCATGTCTTATGAAGACATAAATATCATGAGAATATTGTAATTCTGAAAAATTCTATTTAAAACGGTATGAGGCAAAGGTAAAGTAAAACACAAAACATTCTCCATATATATATATATATATTTTTTTTTTTTTCAGATTTAGCCTAAATACAGCGTCTTCTTCAAGTTTGTGGTTGAGTCCTCGACGTCTCAAATTATTGTTGCATTCATATTTGTAGACTGCATGTGTGGACGTGCATGCTCCACTCGGTTTGCCAAACACTCGCTTTATTAACCCCTTAAGTATTACCTTTTTTCTTGACACAAGCTTGAAAATTACATACCCAAAATAAAATGGTTACTATTCTTGAACCCTTTTGACGACAGGCATAATCCTGGTGTCTTCTGAAAGGTAACCCTTTGGGGTTTGTTTCCAAAGTATTACAAAAACAAAGTTACAGGAGCTGAAAGACAGTGGAATATTTTTGAGTGGATCCAGTTTATTGTATGCCTGGCATGCAAATACATACAATGGAGCCACACTGGACAAATCCCCTTTCATATTTGATGGTAATATCTCCAAAAATGAGCATTCTGCAGTGCTTCATCTAGCTATGTCCAGGCAGTTTGAAAAAAGAAAAAGTCATTAGGAAACTCCAAAAGGACACATGGAAATTAAATCATATGATGGGTCTTATGATGTGAAAAATAATGTATTTTACTGACTAAAGTAAGACTTACAAAATGTGTTTGCACTTCACCCCACCTGTCACTCTCCCTCTCCTTGTGCTTTCCTCAGACAGCAACAGGTCGAGAAGAGTGTAAAACAATAATAACATATTGTATGCTAATATATTGATTGAGGTCCATTGATTGACACAATTTCACATGCTATTTATTATTCAAAAGCAGGAATCTTCCTTATTCATAAGCATTTAGACACTGATATAAAATGGGGTCACATCAATGAAAATTGATGTGCCCTTTATATTGGAGCCAAATGTGTTTTCATGTTCTTCCTCAGATATATTCACTTGAGAATCTCAAGAAGCTATAGAGATGAGAGCTTCCTTTAAAATACTCCAAAGTAAGTGCTCTATTTAGAAAAAATGTTTGGTAGTAAAACGTCAACCTATTTGGCCATACAATCTCAAGAACTGTTTTTGCCAAAGCGTAACAATCTCAGAGTGCATATTGAAAATGATACAATTTCATGAAATTGGACAAATACTGTTTTTTTTTAAGCAAGCCTAACAAACTATCCATCATTAGAAACATAATTTCATGAACTAAAATGCTCTCAATCAATACTTCAATAAATATTCATTTTTGAAAATCAGATTAAATTTTAAATTATATATTTAAATAAAAAGCTTTATTTAGCACGTCTGTTAAATCCGAGTTTTAGAATCTTAAATCTTGAAGAAAATGCTGTATTTAGTTGTATGTGAGGTGTTTTACTTCACATTTGGCACCCTATGAAAAGGGTGTAAAATTCTGGTACCACTCAATATTTATGAATATTGTATTAAGAATATTGCCACCAGTGGCCTGGAGGACCAACAACTTTGAATCTCTTAGGGGTTGTCATGACTGACGGGTCAATATGGAAGGAGCACCGGAGATTTGCCCTCACAACCCTACGGAACTTTGGCATGGGGAAACGATCCATGGAGGAAAGGATTCTGGGAGAGATTTCCTACATAGTTACACATTTGGAAAAGAATGCTGGTAGCACTTAAACTCCTCTACACATCTGCTTCCTTTGTGGCCCTCTCACTGAATGTAGACCTTAGAGTTCAGCTGTGTGCCATGTTTTTTGACCCATAAACTATAAACATATTAAGAAATGTGACTTACGAGGGGCACTAATCTCTACTTTGCCGCCATTTCTGGAAGGTAAAACTACAGACCCCCAGACCCTGTTCCACGAGGCCACATTCAACATTATCTGTACTGTCCTGTTTGGGACTCGATACAAACATGAAGATGAGTTTCTGCAGCTCAACATCCACTGTATCAGAGAAACGGCAAAGATCATCAATGGCCCCTGGTCCATGGTAAGTGCAACAAACTCAGTCCAAACAGTAGAGAGTTCTTGTGTACACACTTTGACAGAAGACAATTTCATGTGACCTACTGGGAAGATGGCTACTTAGTGCTTCTTCTCTGCAGTCTCTCCTCTTTATTGACTTATTTTCACATAAATAACCAACTTAAAAGATCTATACCAACAGTTTATTAAGACTATTAATCAAGATGTCCAGATATGTCCAAGATGGTGTAGGAACACAGTTTCAGAATTGAAGCGATTGGTTCCTCCATACCTACAAACTCTTTGGAAGGGTGGCAGGAAGACAGCCCTTACTGAGCACAATAAACAAAACCAAGCATCTGAAGTTTGTCAAACGTCATTGCAATTATTACTGGAAGTGAGTGGTCAGATGAGACCAAAAGTTAACGTTTTGGCCATACACACCATCAACCTGTTTGGCGGCAAACCCTTAAACTTACTATCAATTATGGAGGTGGGTCATTGATGTTTTGGATATGTTTTGCTGCCAGTGCTCCACAATGAATTCAATAAAGTACCAGGAAATTTGGGCTGAAAATCTGGTTGCCTCTGCCAGGAAGCAGAGATGGAAACAGCAGGAACACGACTCTAAACATACACTCAGTGAGCACTTTATTAGGTATTTGTTCTACTTTTTTAGACTTAAGTCTTCTGCAGCTGTAGCGTATCCACTTAGAGTTTTGACACATTGTGTTCAGAGATGCTCTTCTGCATACCACTGTAATGCGTGTTTATTTGACCTCATGAACAAAACTTTTCTGCTCACAGAACTGGTGCTCACTGGATGTTTTTGTTTTTCACACCATTCTCTGCAAACTTTGGAGACTGTTGTGTGTGAAAATCCAAGGAGATCAGCAGTTTCTGAGATACTCAAACCACCCTGTCTGGCACAAACAATCATTCCATGGTCAAAGTCACTTAGATCCCCATTCTCACATTTGATCTGAAGAACAGCTATACCTCTTGACCATGTCTACTTGCTTTTATATATTTAGTTGCTGCCACATGCTGATTCAATATTTGCATTAACAAGCTGGTGTACAGGTCTACCTAATAAAGTGATCACTGAGGGCACATAAAAATCCACACACAAATGTTTAAGTGAAAACAACGACCATGTTTTGCAATGGCCATCTCAGTCTCCAGACATAAATCCCATGAAAAACCTGTGGTCTGAACTGAGAGGGGGATCAATAAGCATAAACCCAAGGATGTCAATGATCTTGAAAAGTTCTGCTTGGAGAAATCCCTCCAAAATCCACTAACCTGCTCACAAATTATAGGAATAAAATCATGAATTTCATCTTGGCCCGGGGTGTTTAGTACACAAAGTTTTAAAGTGGCAATAGGTATGAAACCTGTTTTGTGGGGAATTTTCTTTCTTTTTTTTACACTTTGGTTGACTCCCATTTAATCATTAATGAAGCACACTGCTTTACATATGTTGGAGAAAATAAAGCTTATGTCAATGACTGTATTGTTTTTTATTTTACAGTATTCTTTTTTCCCACTGTACACATACACAGATAAGCATGAATATACCTGAAAAACATGTCATCTTCCACACTGCAGATTTACGAAATGTTACCGCTGCTCAGGAACCTCCCCCTGCCCTTCCAGAAGGCCTTTGAGAACAGGGACCTGATGAAAAAGTCACTGGGAGACCAGGTGTCCCAACACAAGAAGTCTTGGGTCCCAGGAGAGCCATGGGACCTAATTGACTGCTACCTAGACAAAATGGAAAAGGTACCATAGTACATGTTTAACCACCATGCTCTCTGCATCCACATCCATATGACCCCCAGTCCAAACTTGAATCCCTATTCGACTACGCAGTACACAGGGATTCTTAAAAATTTGTAGCAGGTACAGTGTCAGTAAAGCCAGGGCGTAACATTCAATTGTATCACATTGTGACCTGTTCCAAATAATGGAACTCGGTGATCATGGGTTCATATTTACGAATGGAAGTATCTCCTTGCTGTCTCTGTTAGAGAGGAGATGATGGCTCCTCCTTCAGTGAAGAACAGCTGGTCTTTTATCTGCTGGACCTCCTCTTTGCTGGAACAGACACCAGCTCCAACACCCTCCTCACAGCCTTCCTGTACCTCATGACTCACCCAGATGTTCAGGGTGAGTTATCAGTTGTGTTTCTATGGTGACCGCTGCATGAAACTTGAAACTCAAATGCACAGTTGCAACAGTCTTCATGGTGGAGAACAACTTCTCCCAGCTCAATGACGTGTGCCATCTCTCCCTGTGGTCTCCAGAGAGGTGTCAGAAGGAGATCGATGAGGTTCTTGGAGAGAAGGAGCAGGTATCTTTTGAGGACAGGCACAGGATGCCCTACACACAGGCTGTGATCCACGAGGTTCAGCGAGTCGCCGACACGGTGCCACTCAGCGTGATACACGCCACCACCAAAGACACACGGCTGATGGGCTACGATATCCCCAAGGTGAGGCCACATCCTTTACTAGCAGGATGGTAACTCCCTCTTTGTCGCCTTCCCCCTCATCCCTCCATCTTGCCATCCCTGCCTGTTCCGGTTTCAGGGAACCCTCGTCATCCCCAACCTCTCCTCTGTACTGAGTGAAGAAAACCAGTGGAAGTTTCCTCATGAGTTCAACCCCTCCAACTTCCTTAACGATGAGGAGGAGTTTGTGAAGCCAGAGGCCTTCATGCCCTTCTCTGCAGGTAAGAATCAGACAGTTCCTGTGCAGTGATTTTGCTTTTGGAAAAAGTGGAATAACTAGTGGAATACTAGTTGGGAACTGGCACAAGACCAATAGCATTGAAAAGGCTATTTACACCCTGTAAATATTGTACAATTAAAACGTCATTCAAAAAAGTAAAAGTACATGTAAGACCTGAATTGTGTGCTTAATGGATCGTCATAGTCCAAAACAACTGCATATAGTGTTTCTGTCAGCAGCTGGTTATGATCAATATAATTGCAGGGCTCTTTGGAAAACCAAGTTTGAGAACAATGATTTCCAAATGAAAATGAATTAGTGTCGGCCCTTCTTTCAGGAAAAGTCTGAAAAGAACAGTACTGTGTAAAAGTTTTAGGCTGGTGTGAAATGCTGTAAAATAGGAATGCTTTCAAAAATAGAAATGTTAGTAGTTTATTTTTTATCAATTAACAAAATGCATGAACAGAAGAAGTGAATGAACAGAAGAAAAATCTAAATTAATCAATATTTAGTGACCACCCTTTGCCTTCAAAACAACATCAATTCTTCGAGGTATACTTATATCGTTTTTGAAGGAACTCGGCATAAAATAAACGAAAACGTGGACTGGATGCACATAGACTAACACGTAATACAGACGGCTCCAGATTAGGGAGTAGACATTTGCATAGGGTTAGGAGACGTAGTGCTAGTGAGAGATAGGTGCGAACACTTCGCTGAAACTAAGCAAGTAATCAATGATTGAACAGAGGCGGAGTTACAGAGCAGACTAGAAAAGGGAGATAATTGGTAGTGAGTTAGTTACGTGTCTAAATGTAAATACCCAAAATAAGTGACTGTTAGTTCATTAGTTAGACAGACAGTAAGTGTATTAATATGATTAGTACTGTACAATATCTAAGTTAGCAGTAGTTAGTAAGAATAGTGCTTTACAACATTAACTAGCGAAAGAAGCCGGAAGTAAGAAATGCGAGGCTGGAAGAAACGTTTGAAATCCGGAAACTACCGAAACCACCCGAATAGTGGAATAGTGGAGCACGCAGAAAATGGCATGAAAACATCCTGACACAGACATAACAGGGGATGACGAAATGTAATAAACAGTAATGGATGGGAAACAGAAAACGAGATATAATAATGAAAAATAATAAATTACAAGAATAATAATAATAAACTAACAGACCACACTCAGTTTTGAACCTTCCTACACAGCCATTTCTGTTTCAGTTAATGATTGCGTTTCAACCTACGTATTGAATTAGCTTCTGTTTGGTATAAGTGTTTAATCACACACAATACCTAGAAGAATTGATGCTGGTTTGAAGGCAAAGGGTGGTTACGCCAAATATTTATTTGATTTAGATTTTTCTTCTGTTCTTTGCATTTTGTTAAGTAATAGAAATAAACTATTATAATTTCTATTTTTGAAAGCATTCTTACTTTATAGCAGTTTTTCACACCTGCCTTTTGCACAACAATAATCCATGGAAATGAATATATAGTGATGAGGCTTAAGGACTAATTTTTTCTCCTTTCATTTCATTCATTTTTCCAAAGATTATTTCGAAATGACGTCAGCACTTGTATTCATTTGTGCAAACATCCATTGACTTAACATCCATTGTCATATTTTGACAATGTCTTTTTAACAATGGGCTGTGAATTATCACTGTTGTCTCTTTTGATGAAATTTGCAATTTCATGCAGATATGATTTGGCCGATTTATATTGAATTACAGTGACTGGAGTACTTCAACATTCAAAATATACAGTGTAGTGTGTATCAATTTGGACAGTGAAGCAAATTTTGGCTCTGTACTCCAGCACATTGGATTTGAAAGGAAACAATGAATATGACATTAAAGACTGTCAGCTTTCTACTCCCCTTTTTCTAAATACATTTTTCACATTTCAGGGGACCAAAAGTAATTGGACAAATGGGTGCTCAGCTGTTCCTTGGCCAACTGTGTCACTGAATATGAAAATGAATTTGATGTACAAGAAAGCTAACAAAACGCTACAGACTGCATCCGCAACAGCAGCAAACATTTCAAAATTTGATTTGCAATCATTACCAGTCTACCAGTCTACCCTTGCCCCACACCCCATGCCCCCCACCTGTCCTGTGTACAGTGATGGAACTGCCTTTGGGATGTTTGAAGTTTATATATTGTTTTCTTTTGACAGTTTGACATGACACAGTGTGTGTGTGTTGCAGGGTCTCGGGTGTGTCTGGGAGAGGGTCTCGCACGCATGGAGCTCTTTCTGATTCTTGTGACGCTGCTACGCCGCTTCAAGTTCGTCTGGCCTGAAGAGGCAGGGGTACCTGACTACACCCCTGTTTTTGGTGTCACTCAGACACCCAAAACGTACAGAATGGGTGTTAGACTGAGGCAGTTCAACTCAGTAAACTCATAAAATGGTCACAATCATAAGGGTGTTGCTTGGAATCACTGTCCTTGAAAAATACAGCTTTGTGTGTGTGTAGGGGAGAGTGGGGTACACTTGAGTAAGTTGTCACCCTTTTCATTTCTCCAAAACAAGAGGGATTTTCTTGTGTGACTTCATGCTCTGACGTAAACCTGTTCACATGTGGTCAGTCACACTAATCTGAAGTGAGGACAGTTTTCTTATTTTTCACCTTCAAAGATATTTCAAATTTTATGTAAAAATAACTTTTTTAGGTTCAAATGTTAAACACATATATATTGATACTGCGTAGAGGAGAGAATAAAATGTCTTCTCATACATAAGCTGACCTTGAGATATAGCCATAATGAATAAACGTGTTGTGGAAAAAAAAAAAAAAAAGAGTCTTGACGGTCAGAGATTTGCTGGTCAGCTGGTCCTTTGATAGTTATTTGGTTTTGAATTAAATAATAATAATTGTAAAAAAAAAATTTCACAATGGCTTGGTGTTCTTTGCTGAAAAAATGCTATGTGACAACTTACTTCACATGCAGCAGATTTCCTGGGCCCATCCCAATTTTCAGAAATCTGCTGCAGCTGAACCTGGAAAATCTTCCCAACGAACTCACAGAGGTACAGTGAAAGCTAAAATCATGAGTAAGTATGCCTTTCTGTACATCCATTCAGAACCTGATCACGTCCCCATGAAGGGATATCGGCCATGGCAATTAGAACCAATTTTCAACCAATGACCTTGAATTATTGTACAGTTATGCAATGTTTTGGTAGAGTGTCAGACCGTCAACTGTATATTTTGAAATGCGAATTTAAGGACTATAAATCTAAAATTTCCCTCGGGATGAATAAAGTATCTATCTATCTATCTATCTATCTTGAGACGGGTGCGTGGGGGTTGGACCCAAAATGCACGACTCAGAAACAATAGTTAGATAAAGTCCCGTCAGGGCTTTATTCGGGACGAATCCCAGGAGCGTGGTCAAAACAAGCAAAGTCCATACACGTAGATCCAGCCAAACAAACAATAAACAAACAAAAAGCACGGTGCCGATGAAAGAGGCGAACTCGTAGTCGGTAGACGTGCAGGGAGGTCCGGTAGCAGGAGAGCTGTCAGCGGGGCAGAAGTACAGGCGGACGGCAGGCAGGGTCGTAGTCGAGGGCGATGCAGAAGTCGAGACCATAAAACAATCAGCGAGGCAAAGGTACAAAAACGGTAGGCGAGGACGTGGTCAAAAACAAACGATGGTACACGAAACAGAAATCAATAAACAATGGTCGGTAAACAGGCTTGGCTCTTAACGAGTAATCAATGACAGTAATACTCAAGAGTTGCTTTGACGTACAAGAGGCAGACAATTTCGCAACGAACAGTTGCGCGACTGGGCTATAAATGTAGGTGTAGACAGGTGTAGACAATTAGTTAGAGCGCAGCAAGGAAATGGAAAACAGGTGCGATGGATGACAGGTTTAACAAGGTAATTAGTAATCGTTAGTAATAAACCTATCCTGCCCTAGCGTTAGTAAATTAGTAAATTACATGTTTACCTCACACTAAACATCAAAAAGACTAAAGAAATCATCATCGACTTCAGGAGACACAGAGGGGACCTTTCTCCCCTAACCATCAAGGGAGAGGAAGTGGAGAGGGTCTCCTGCTTTAAGTTCTTGGGCACCCACATCACTGAGGACCTCAAATGGACAGCCAACTCCACAGCACTGGTAAAAAAGGCCCAACAGCGGCTCTATTTTTTAAGGACACTCAAGAAAACCAACTTGTCTGCTGAGCTGCTCAAGGCCTTTTCCCACTGCTCTATCGAGAGCATTTTAACCTATTGCATCACGGCATGGTATGCAAACTGCACATAAACGGAAAGGAAATCCCTGCAGAGAGTCATTAACACTTTGCAGAAAATCATCGGACTTCCCCTGCCCACACTGGATGACATCTTCAGGTCACGCTGCCTCCGCAGAGCTAGCAGCATCCTGAAAGATGGAACCCACCCCTCTCATCACCTCTTCTCTCTGCTGCCATCTGGAAGGCGATACAGGGCCTTCAAAGCTGGCTGCAGAACAGCTTCTTTCCAAGAGCCATCACTGAACTAAATAAACACTCCCCCCCTATTGCCATCACATCTGCATCATAACACTCAGGACTAATCCATCATTTATTTATATATATTTATTTTAATAATTGTGGGACGTGCAATATTTTTCTACTGCTCGAAATGTTCTTCTATGCTGCTTTTAAACTCGGGTGCGTGAGTGTGTAATGTATGTAGTGTGTGGGTGCATGAATGTGTAGGGTGTGTAGAGTGTGTAGTGTGTGTATGCATGTATCGTTTTAGGTGCTGCGCACCAAATCTCGTTGTACTGTTTTTGTGCAATGACAATAAAGCTTTCTGATTCTTTCTGATTCTGATTCTGATTCTTCACGAGAAACGTAAGGTAACATGAACACATGATTAGTTTGTTAGTTCTACCCAATCCTGATCTAGCGTTAGTAGTTTTAGTAAATAGACAAAATAGAAACAATTAGGGTGTGAATGACAGAAAGAGAGAGAGAGAGAAAGGCGGAACGCAAGGTTTGCGGAAAGACATGTAAAAGTGTATGTGTAACCAATGACCAGTCTACGTAACAATAAACATAAATCAAAACATAACACTAAACGAACTAAGACGATAACCACTCAACATAACAAGGTAAAAATAATCGTAACGAAACATAACTAGACATGACAAGAAAATAAATCGTAACAAGAAACAAACTAAACAACATGACGAACCTAGACTAACATAATACATGATGAGACAATTAGTGACTAAGACAAAATGAATAAACATAAAACATGGCAAGACAGACCTGAAACGTGACATATCTATCTAAATGCAGGCAGAGGGTGAGTCAACATGTCTGTGAGCCTTGTTAAATGATAGTTTACAATTCTAACAATGTAACAATGTCTTGTAACAATGATTTCTCATGACAAAGGTTTATGTATCGCACACTAACTAATTGCTGCAGAATACTGCTGCTATATGAATCTTTATGTGCATTAATTGTGTCTTATGCAGTCTCTCTGGATCAGCAAAATGTCTAAAATATAAATGTAATGTAAAATGCATTAGTTTCACATAACAATAAGGATGGCATTCATAAGCAGTTGCTGAAGAGAAGTGAGGCCCCCTCCTGGTGCAAATTCACCCAGATTCAACAGTTCTGAGTAATCTGTATTGTGGAAAATGTTCACTGGGAGATGAATGAATAAGGGCACCTTTCTGTATGCCAACAAAACCTGATCATATGCTTTTGTATCTAGCACTGAAATGATGCGAAGCCTGCGGAGCTATGTCAGGCAGACAACTCGAAGTGCCGCCCCCTCACATGATGCTTACATCTAATGGGAGGAGCTAAATAAAGCACCAACCTTACTTGTTCAGGCCCTTGCTCATTTTGCACGCTCTGCCAGGCTATGCTGCCTGCTAGCTGTTGCCGCATCTGCCCTGATGCAATCATAAAAAGCTGCCCTGATTCCTGGTTCATTCTGTATGCTAAAGCCATTGCGCTGCCTGGCTCTTTCTGCTGCAGTGCCTATTTTGGAATGCTGCCATTGCCCATATTGCATGCTATGTCCACTTTTGCTAACTGTTTGGCTCAAATTATCTTGCTACACCTAATTCATGCGTTCAAAAATGTTTGTGCTCCCATCACCACCCCAGCGTCAACCGGTGAGCTCTGCTTCTCAGATCCCCATGAGGGGGTGTTAATAGCCACTCCCTGTTTCGGCAGGCTTTACAACAGGGAGTGGCAGAGCTGACCCCATGGTTTGTATTTACATTCAACCTCAATAAATATTGCGTAATTCATCATGAGTTGGAAAGAGAGAGGCATGACAACCAATATCCAGTGCAGAATCTAGTGTATTAGTGTATTAGAGGAAATTGGCTGGAACAATCCATCTGTCATCAGGATTGGAATATAGAAGAAGATAGAATTGTTATTTTTCATTGTTGTGCTCTACTTGGGGCCTTGAGGGAGTGTACATAGTATTTGTGAACTAAAGCTTCACCTTTATTGAAGCTAAGGACCAGGTTTGCGGTGCCAGGAAGGGAATATACTGTAAGGTGCTGTTGGAAAGGCAACATACAGGTATGGCCATAGCTGTGATTAATTGTAAGCATGGTAGCTGTGGCCTATTGCCTAATTATTGTGGCTCACTCAAGAGAACACAGCTAGACCTGCTGCCCTCTCAGCACCCTGTGAATATCCCAGAAGATCAGCAGTTTCTGAGATACTCAAACTGCACTGTCTGGCACCCACAATCATTCCATGGTCTGATATTTGGTCTGAGAAACAGCTGAACCTCTTGACCACATCTGCATGCTTTAATGCATTTACTTGCTGCCAAGTGATAGGCTGATTAAATATTTGCATTAACAAGCTGGTGTACAGGTCTACCTAATAAAGGGATCACTGAGTCTATATCACAGTCTTTGAGGTCAGTGAACTGCTGGTTATCCACCCTCCATTTACATGGGAGGGTTTTCTTACAGGGTCAAAACAGCATGGTAAATTCTATTTAAAATCTATGACGATGTGGTTCAAAGGTGTGTTGAATTGATACGGACTTCCCCTGTCTCAAGCTCCACATAACAAGCCTGTTCATTTGACTTCCATTTCATTTTCCATTACAATTGTAAGCTGTCAGAGCGCTATGGGAAGGTCTACAGTATCTATCTTGGGAGCAAACCAGCTGTGGTGCTCAACAGCCTGCAGGTAATGATGATTGGTCACTCAATCTGTGGAGTGTGTTGGACGACCCAAATCATCTAACAGAGGATACAGGTAAAAATCTAACTGCATATCATTTAAGATTATACCTCACTAGTACAAAAATGAAAATGTTGTAAGAAACATGAGAATATTGTAATTATGAAAAACATTTTTTAAAAGGGTACACATATTATAACCAGTGACTTGAACCAGAGACAGACAAATCATATTCTCAAAGTAGTAGATATGTTCTGGTTTACAGATCCAGTACAGACCAATTACAAGCTACAGAAAAAGACATGGACACTAGTCACCAGGAATTAAATGGTGCTCCAACTGTAGATGGCTCATGTGAATGACCTCAAGAAAAGTAATATACAAAGCTAAATAGTTCTGTGAATGGCAAATGGCAATGGCAAAAATAATTTTACTACAGAAATTAAATGGTTATAAAAGCATTCTAGCCAAATTTCTGGTATCACTTGATATTTATTTAACACTACTGCCCTCAGTGGCCTGGATGACTAACAACAACAACAACAGCAACAACAACATTATCATGACTGACGGGTCGATGTGGAAGGAGCACTGGAGATTTACTCTCACAACCCTACGAAACTTTGGCATGGGGAAACATACCATGGAGGAGAGGATTCTGGGAGAGATTTCCTACATAGCTTCACATTTGGAAAATAATGCTGGGAGCACTTAATAACAAACAACTCAAATTTAAACCTCAGTTTTCTTTGTGACCTTCTCTCTGTCTGTAGACATGAGAGTTCATCTGAGTGCAAAGTATTCTAACATGGGAAACATTAACCATAAACTAACTATTTAGGAATGTGACTAAAGCAGTACTAATTTCTGCTTTGCTGCCATTTCTGAAAGGTAAGCCTACAGACCTCCAGACCCTATTCCACAAGGCCACATTCAATGTTATCTGTATGGTCCTGTTTGGGACTCGATTCAAGCACGAAGATGAGTTTCTGCAGCTCAGTATTTGCAATTTGAGGGAAAGCTCAAGGATCATCAATGGTTGATGGTAAATGCACCAAACTCAGTCCAAACAGTAGGCTGAGAGAAGCATGTTACTCTCTTTGATGGGGGACAATTTAAATGAAAATGAGAAATTAGATGAGAAATTGGGTTTTCTAACTCGTAATTGAAGAAAAGAACAAATTAAATGAAATAAAATAAAAAATAAAAATAAAATAAATTACAATACTTATTTTAAAAAGGCTAGGAATGGTCCTCAACTGATTCCTTAACACTAAAAACCACACACCACCCAGAAACAACATGGGACTGACCTTAGGTGCAACAAGTTATTTATTATTACATTATAAAAAGAAGAATGAACAATACATATTTCAACATTTTCATCTGGTCAAAAATGTAGACTACTACCTTTGCTAATGAATAATCTTAAATGTTGTTTCTTTGTGGTTTCTTCCACACTCCAGATTTATGAAATGTTGCCCCTGCTGAGGTATCTGCCTCTGCCCTTCCAGAAAGTTTCTGAGAACAGGATAATTCTCAAAAAGCCACTGGATGAAAAGGTGTCCCAACACAAGGAGTCTCGGGTCCCAGGAGAGCCACGGGACCTAATTGACTGCTACCTAGATGAAATGGAAAAGGTACTACAGGACATGTTTGACCACCATGCTCTCTACTTGCATATACCACGCAGCCCAAAAAATCATTTGCTACTGTAATTGACCCGCAGAGAGGATTAAGCGAGCAGTGAACAGGAGAATCTTCAAGATTAGAATAGCTGTCAGTAAAGTCAGGATCATGTGACATTACATTTTATCACATTGTGACCTGTTCAAAATAACAAAACTCAGTCATGATGGGTTCATATTTATCAATAGGCCAAAGAAGTCAAGTTGTAATTCCCTTTGGAAATATCTGTGGTTCGTAAGCATTTAGCATAGGTCTATGGGAGAAATTAATGGAGTTTTTTTCATTTATTCTTTAAAATAAATTCTGACATTTCGATGTTTGTTTGTATATGAAAGAATAATGCTTTCATCCAATTTTAATAATGTAAAAATCTGTGTAAATTTAAAAAGAAAATGGCTACGCCTAATTTGTTGGAAACTCGTCGTGCTGTCACAGTGCTGTATCTGGCTGTATCCATATCTCGACGGGCTGTATTTCTTATTAAGCAATCCTGCCATGTTCACATCATCACATTGATCATCATAGTCCGGTTCTCTTTTGGACTGTTCGAGTCTGAAACAGTCTGACAATCGTCAGCCCAGTGATCAGGATGCCGGTCCAGCCAGAGAACCACCTTCCCAGGCCTCCTAGCCAATCGGTGGTCCCTGCTCCTTCCTGCATCTTTTCAGACATCTTCTTCATCCGAGTCAGAACTGCGTCCAGTCCCTCTCCATCCCCCGTAGTGCTGGGAATGTAAATACAACATATTCTTGGAATGTAAGTACTCCCCCAAAATTACAGACTCCACCACTGCACACGTTGGGCACGTGCAGTTTAACCTCTCCTGTTGTTTATCCCACGCCTTCATTTCTGGCCCCGTGTGGAAGGCCTCACATTTACTCCACGTATTAGGGTGTGGAACTATAGGAAAGATGAAAGATCTCTCAATGATACTTTTACTGGCCTCTCTGATATCCCAAAAATCTCCTTAAGTGATCCGTCTTTACTCAGGAGTCCCAGACTCCCCCGTGCACAGTTTCAGGTTTGGTATTCAGTGAGATTCGAAGTAAAGATGTTGGGATCCCGGACGAGCCCCCAAGTTATGTTCGATACAAGTCTGCAACACAATAACAGCTCTGCACAAGTGAGAGTTTCAACAGTTTTATACAATATGCATATCGGGTCCAGCGCTTCCAAAGCGGAGAACAATGCCTTATACTTTGTTACAGCTTATATACACATTCTGTTGCTGGGGAGAGTGGGGCAGTCCCTGTCTCCCTCCAGTAGGCAGCCAACACATGCACCAAGAGAAACAATTCTAAGCTCTGGGGTCAATCCAGTGTGGCCCCCTCTTTCGTGGTTAGGTGGGCTCCTGTTTTTCTGCAAGCTCGTGATGATATATGTTTCTGATTCTCTTATCTTACTGGTATTCATGCCCTATGACACATATTTGCTCACATTGCTACAGTTCAGTGGAAATTTCCCCTAGTAGACAGCTTCTCTCTGCACATTAGTAGAAGTGGGCACATATTAATGCTTTGCACAAATTACACTGTTAATGCCATATGAGCTATATTTCATGAGCCAATTAAAATTTTCCCACACTTTTATCCAGAAATCCATATTTGGGCAACGTGTTTGCTCTGGGTTACGTCACACTTCTTGAGGCCTATGGGTTTGGGGGGGGCGACATGGCTCAGGCAGTAAGAGCAGTCGTCTGGCAGTCGGAGGGTTGCCGGTTCAATCCCCCGCCCGGGCTGTGTTGAAGTGTCCCTGAGCAAGGCACCTAACCCCCAAATGCTCCTGACGAGCTGGTCTGTGCCTTGCATGGCAGCCAATTGCCATTGGTGTGTGAGTGTATATGAATGGGTGAATGAGAAGCATCAATTGTACAGCGCTTTGTATCAGTAATAATAATAATGCATTTTATTTGTAGTGCACTTTACATTTGGAGACCAAATCTCAAAGTGCTACAGGGTAAAAACAGGGAATAAAACACCCAATGGCATGTATAAAATGTAAAAACTAAGAAAAAGCTTTGGTAAAGAGGTAGGTTTTTAGCCCTCTTTTAAAAGCATCAGTGGTCTGTGGTGCTCTCAGGTAGTCAGGGAGGGCATTCCACAGGCGGGGAGCAGCCGAGCAGAAGGCTCGGTCACCCATGGTGCAGAGCTTGGTCTTGTGGGGACGGAGGCGGTTGGTTTTGGCAGAGCGAAGGTTTCGAGTGGAGGGTTCTGGGGTGAGGAGTTCTTTGAGATGAGGGTGAGGGTGAGGGGGCATTTCCATAGATGCACTGATGGGTCAGAAGGGATATTTTGTATTCAGTCCGGGAGGTGATGGGGAGCCAGTGAAGTGAGTGGAGGATCGGTGTGATGTGGTCGTACTTACGCACTCTCATCAGGATCCTAGCAGCGCTGTTCTGGATGTATTGGAGCCTCAGGAGGCTCTTGCTAGGGATCCAGATGAGAAGTGCGTTACAGTAATCCAGCCTGGAGGAGACAAAGGCGTGGACAAGTTTTTCTGCATCTGGGAGGGTGAGTGTGGGACGGAGTTTGGCAATGTTCCTGAGGTGGAAAAAGGAGGTTTTGCACAGGTGTTTAATGTGGGCCTCAAAGTTTAGGTGAGGGTCAATTTTCACACCCAGGTTGGTTACTATGGATGAGAGGGGAAGGACTTGACCGGAGAAAGAGATGCTGGTAATGGAGGATGAATGAACCTGGTGGGGGGTGCCAATTAGGATGGTTTTGGAGCTGTTGAGTTGTAGGAAGTTTGATTTCATCCACGCCTTTATCTCCTCCAGGCAGGTAGTGAGTGTGGATGATGGAGATGGTGACGGCGGAGCTGCAGAGGGGGGTGAGTCAGTCTTAAGGTACAGTTGTGTGTCATCAGCGTAGCAATGGAAGGAAATTCCATACTGGCTGATGACACGGCCGAGGGGGAGCAAGTAGAGGGTGAAGAGGACGGGGCCGAGGACGGATCCTTGGGGGACACCACAGGTGACAGGATGGGTCCGGGATTTTTTCCCTCCCAAAGAGACGTACTCGGTTCTGTCGGAGAGGTATGATTCAAACCAATTCAGAGTCAGAGAGGCCGATGGAGTGTAGACGGTTAAGGAGGATGTGATGATCAATGGTGTCAAATGCTGCGGTTGGGTCAAGCAGGATGAGGAGTGAAGGGGAGCCAGCATCAGCCGCCATCAACAGGTCATTAGTGACCCTGAATAGTGCTGTTTCAGTGCTATGGGCGGTGTGGAAGCCAGACTGGAACTTCTCTGCAATGTTATTGAGTTGGAGATGGTCCTGGAGCTGTGCAGCTACCACTTTTTCCAGGACCTTGGAAAGGAAAGGGAGGTTGGAGATGGGTCTGTAATTGGCAAGGACTGCCGAGTCCAAGGTGGGTTTTTTGAGGAGGGGTGTAATGATGGCAGTTTTTAGAACAGAGGGAACGTGGCCAGACTGGAGGGAAAGGTTTATGGTTTTGGTGATCAGGGGACTTATGGCATAAATGCTTGATTTAACCAGAGCGGTGGGAACGGGGTCCAGGGCACAGGTGGAGGATTTCATCGTATTGATGATGTCCTCAACCTCTCGCTGTGTGATGTTGGAGAAACAGCAGAGAGGCTGGGAGATCCCTGGCTGTGGGATGGCAGTGAGGGCAGGTGGAGTGGAGGGGCTGATGAGATGGGACCGGATGGTGTCGACTTTGTTCCTGAAAAAGGTAATGAAGTTATTGCACTGTTCCTCTGTGATGTCTGTGTGTGTGGGAAGTTGCGGTTTGAGTAGTTGGTTTATTGTGGAAAATAGCTGCTTGGAGTTGCCAGGGCTATTGTTAATTAAGTTGGAATAAAACTGTGACTGTGCATCTCTGAGGGATTTCGAATAGGCCTTTTGATGGTCTTTGTAGGCCATTTTGTGGACGGTGAGGCCTGTGGCCTTGAGGCGTCGCTCAAGGACACGCCCAGTTGCCTTCATTTTTCGCAGCTCACGGGTGAACCAAGGAGCTGAGCGTGAAAAAGTAACCATTCTTGTTTTGACTGGGGCGTGGATAAAGGTGCTATATAAATGCCAACCATTTACCATTTGGATTTCTGTCTTTACTTTCTTCATTGTTGTCCCTGTCAGAGTGAAGATTAGTGAATATCAGCTGGTCAGTTACCTGCTGGACATCCTCTTTGCTGGAACAGAGACCAGCGCCAACACACTACTCAGTGCTTTTCTGTACATCACGACTCACCCAGATGTTCAGGGTGAGTTATCAGTTGTGTTTCTATGGCTGCCTCTGCATGAGACTGAATTGCTCACAGCTGCAACTGCCTTTATGGTTGAGAACAGCCTCTCCCAGCTCAGTGACATGTGCCGTCTCTACCTGTGGTCTCCAGAGAGGTGTCAGAAGGAGATCGATGAGGTGCTTGGGGAGAAGGAGCAGGCCACATTTGAGGACAGGCACAGGATGCCCTACACACAGGCCATGATCCACGAGATTCAGCGAGTCGCCGACACAGCACCTCTCGCTGTGTTCCATGCCACCACCAAAGACACACGGCTGATGGGCTACGATATCCTCAAGGTGAGGCCACAGAGCATCAATGTTGGGGAGATGCTTAACCACATGTAACTTCCTGACTGATGAGAAACACTTCACTGTTTGCCCACTGAGTTGTATAGTGGTTCTCCCTGTGTGCAACCGAAGGCAATGCTCACATGCGAGTCATGGCCACGGTACAAGAAAACAATAATTTTATTTTAGTGATTTTTTGCACTTTTGCAAACTTCATTTGTGGTAGCTTGGCTTCGGTAATGTGAAATTATTGGCGGGTTGAACAACAGCTTTCAGAGTAGTTTCCCCAGTACAGCAAAGCATTATTTACTAGACAGGATGGTGCTAGAAACAGAAACCCTAGTTCCAACACAACTCCACCTACTGGAGTTCCTCTTACTAAATTTATTTCCCTCTTTTCCATATCTCCCTCTTTGTCTCCTTCCCCCTCATCCCTCCATCTTGTCTTCCCTGCCTGTTTTGGTTTCAGGGAACCATCATCATCCCCGACCTCTCCTCAGTACTGAATGAGGAAAGCCAATGGAAGTTTCCCCATGACTTCAACCCCTCCAACTTCCTAAACGATCAGGGGGAGTTTGTGAAGCCAGAGGCCTCCATGCCTTTCTCTGCGGGTAAGAATCACACAGTGACAACTAGTGGAATAGCTGCTTGTAATTGATGTAATTCAACATATGGGGTGACCTTTTTAACCCTTTAACTGACTTATGAACCGTGCGGTAGAGCTGACTTTGACAGTGAAAAAAACCATGAGAAGAAAAAAAAAATCTGAACAGCAGCATGATTGGCAATGGGCTCCAATCCCCCTCAATCAATTACCATGAAAAGTAAGTAGTAAATGACCACTTCATTAATTGTCCTAATTCCACAGACCAGTGCTCCCCAATAATGTCACATAAAATGGCATAGACACGTCTTACTCCTCTAATCCCAGCCCCATGTAAAATCAGTGTCAAAAGTATCATTCAAAAGAAAAAGAATGATGCTAATTAAAATGAAGAATAATTCATACAAATTAAAAATAATTATATAATAATTATTAAATAATTATAATTCAAACATGGAATGGAAATGTTTTTCACCTTTGAATCCTTTCCGTTATACTATTTGACTTCGTACTTTTGGATTTGACAGATTGCCATGACACAGTGTGTGTGTGTGTGTGTGTGTGTGTGTATGGCGTGCGTGTGCGCGTGCAGGTGTGTCTGTGTGGGTGTGTGTGTGTGTGTGGGGGTGTGTGTGTGTGTGTGTGGTGTGTGTGCACGTGCAGGTGTGTGTGTGGGTGTGCGCGTGCGTGTGCGTGTGCGGGTGCGTGTGTGTGTGTGTGTGTGTGTGTGTGTGTGTATGGGTGTGTGCGTGCGTGTGTGTGTGCGCGTGTGCGTTGCTTGTGCGCGTCCGCTTGCGTGTGCGTGTGCGTGTGTGTGCGTGTTGCAGGGCCTCGGCTGTGTCCATATTGACATATTGACTTATTGAATTGCTCTAAAATCATGGTGATAGTATGTAATCAGCACCTCGGTGATATAATAGTACAAATGTTATTGTAAATGGATTATGTATACTGTACAATGCAAGACAGGCTTTCATCTGAGTCTGACTGTCAGATAAATGTTCGCACCCATGACCAAAGAAAGGAGGAAAAAAAAAAGATTCTTGACAGTCAGAGATTTGCTGGTCCTTGGTCCTCTGGTCCTTTTGTTTTTTGGTTTATTTGGTTTTGAATTTAATAATAATAATAATAATAATAATAATAATAATAATAATAATAAGTGTTTTCACAATGACTTGGTGTTCTTTGCTGAAAAGATGCAATGTGACAACTTACTCCACAAAGTTTGACTGTTGGGGCAAGTTGTCACATGTGTACACCCTCCACTTAACTCTACTGAAATAAGATATGAAGATGTAATGAATACAAAACATGTGTCTGAGACTTCCTTCTTTCATTTGGTATGACATGTATTCCATTGTGATGTATTGTGCCAAAGAAATTTAAGAAGGAATGAGCAATTTGTTCAATATGCCCCGCAATCCCCAACTTCCGGAGCTGCAGTGACAGCAAGCACATTCTGATTGGGGCAGCAGCTCTCCACCCACAAGGAGCCGTTGTGTGACTGCACCCCAAGATAAATGAACTTTCCAACTGGACATGTCCAGGAGGGAGTTTATTGCTTGCAAGCCACGGTAAACAAAATAACGACTAAAGTGAATATTTTGCCTAGCAATATAGTAACTAGCCCTGTGATGGACTGGCGACCCGTCCAGGGTGTATTCCTGCCTTTCGCCCAATGTATGCTGGGATAGGCTCCAGCCCCCCTGCGACCCTGTTCAGGATAAGCGGGTTCAGATAATGGATGGATGGATGGATGGAATATAGTAACTAGCCTCAAAGAAGAAAAGAAGAAAGAAGAAAATGCAATACCACCATTTTGTGTTGGAGGAAAAAAATACATGTCAGCGACCACACAGAGAATGGCAGGAGCACATTATAATCTGGAAAAGAACTAATGAAACAGATAGATTCAAAGATAAGGTAGAAGTGATAATCAGGTGTGCATGATAATCAGGAAGTGAGACACAGGTGAAATGAATGAATGGACTTGTGCTTGCGTGGACACAGCTGGTGAGCCCCGGCAGTAGGAAACTTAGTTCTGGATTAAAACATGCATTTTTGCATGAGTAACTGTGGCATTACATTTGGGATGAAATCTAGAAGATTCATCACATAGCTGGATGGATGGATAATACACTTTAATTAACATTTTTGGGTTAAACTGCAACTTTCTCACTGGGAGGATTAGCCCATTACATTACATTATTACATTACATTACGTGGCATTTAGCAGATGCCCTTATCCAGAGCGACGTACAACAAAGTGCAAATCAATCACAAGAACAAGTGCAAAAGTAGACCTGAGAGGACAGTACAGTTCCGAGTCCTAGTGTAAACATACAGAAATTCAGAACCCTTGAAGCCCCTGCCTAATCTGGAAATTACATTACATTACTGGAATTTGGCAGGCACTCTTATCCAGAGCGACGTACAGTTGATTAGACTAAGCATGAGACAATCCTCCCCTGGAGCAACGCAGGCTTATGGGCTTGCTCAAGGGCCCAACGGCTGTGCAGATCTTGTTGCGGAATTGCCAACCTTGCAGTCATTTACTTTAACCACCGCCGCCCCTGTAAATAAATAATGTCAGTGATATCAAACCCGTGAAGTACTCCTTTGAAGTTGGATTGGATCTCAACCCAGTAAAAGTAAAAGAGTAAATCATTGAAAGTACAAACATCAGAGGTTGCCTTATACAGTGGTGCAAAGGACAGTTGAACAGAAGTTAACATGCTGGGCTCCGTGATTCTCCTCTGCATCAGCTTCAGCCTCTTTATCCTGTTCGTCAGAACTAGGAGGCCCACAAACTTCCCCCCCGGACCTCGACTCATCCCTATGTTCGGAAACATGCTGCAGCTGAACCTAGTTGATCTTCTCAATGATCTGAAGAAGGTACAGTAAAACCGAAAATCATGAGTAAGTGCACTAAGAAAGCTTAGACCCACATTCAACAGTATTGTATTGTAGTGTGGAAAATGTTCACCGGGAGAGTTCACATTTAATGTACAGTGTTCCTTGCATTAAGTCACCTATACAACAATAGCCTTCGAAGTAAAACTATGGAGAAAATATGGGTATTCTCCATTTAGACCTAGGCATCGCAAAATAATTTTTTTGTTGTAAAACGTCAACCCTTTTGGCCATCTCAAGAACAGTTTTTGCCGAAGTATAACAGTCTCAGAGTGTTTATTGAAAATGCTACAGTTTTGTTACGCAGGCAGAAAAATGCAGTGTTGTTTTTTGCAAGCCAAACACATCCATCGTTGGAAATATAATTTAATGAGCTGAAATGCTTCTCAGACATTACTTTAATACCATACCACTAGGGAGAAAATATAATGAATACTAATGTTACTGTCTCAAGCTCTGCCCAACATGGCTGTTCATTTGATTTCCATCTTCCATTGTAAATGTAAGCTGTCCGAGCGCTATGGGAAGGTCTACAGTATCTATCTTGGGAGGAAGCCAGTTGTGGTGCTCAACGGCCTGCAGGCAATGAAGGAAGCACTGGTCACTCAATCTGTGGAGTTTGCTGGACGACCCAAAGACCATATTGAAATTGACCTAACAGAGAGGAAAGGTTAAAATATTACAATATAATGTCTTATGAAGATATAAAAATCATGAGAATATTCTATTTAAAACGGTATGAGGCAAATGTAAAGTAAAACACAACACATTCTCCATTGTTTTTTTTCTTCTCAGATTTAGCCTAAATACAGCATTTTCCTCAAGTTTTAACCACGTCCATTTTGCCCCCTTGTGGTTCAGTCGTCAAAGTCTGAACTCATTGTTGCATTCATATTTATAGAGCACGTGTGGACGTGCAGGAGGTTAAACACGTGCAGGAGGTTTTAAACAAACACCTCCCCCAGTTTGCCAAACACTCGCTATATCACCTATTTTCTTGACACAAGTTTGAAAATTACATACCCAAAATAAAATGGTTACTATTCTTGAACCCTTTTGACTACAGGCATAATCCTGGTGTCTTCTGAAAGGTAACCCTTTGGGGTTTGCTTCCCAAGAATTTCTTTAAGTATTACCAAAAACATTACAAAAACAAAGCTCAAACACAGTGGAATATTTTTTTTTTCCATTTGGAGACTCCAAAAGGACACATGGAAGCTAAATGATATTATGGGTCTTATGATGTGTAAAATAATGTATTTTACTGACTAAAGTAAGCCTTAAAAAACATGTTTGCACTTCACCCCACCTGTCACTCTCCCTCTCCTTGTGCTTTCCTCAGACAGCAACGGGTCGAGAAGAGAGTAAAAAAATAAGCACAATAATCACAATAATAACATATTGTATGCTAATATATTGATTGAGGTCCATTAATTGAAGTTTTTGTCAAATACGCAACCTCTATTAACAAGTCAAGCACATTCCACAATTTCACATGCTATTTATTATTCAAAAGCATTCATATTGGAGCCAAAGGTGTTTCACTTCCTCAGATATATTCACTTGAGAATCTCAAGAAGTTAGAGAGACGAGAGATTCCTTTAGAATCCTCCAAAGGAAGTCCTCTATTTAGACGTAGGCATCATAAAAAAAATGAGTAAAACGTCCACCTATTTCGCCATACAATCTCAAGAACTGTTTTTGCCAAAGCCTAACAATCTCAGAGTGCAGTTTCTGAAATTGTACAAATACTATGCTTTTTATACAAGCCTAACAAACTATCCATCGTTGGAAACATAATTTCATTATCTAAAATGCTTCTTAAAATTTTGCATGTCTGTTAAATCAGTTAAACATTTTTAATCTTAAATCTTGAAGAAAATGCTGTATTTAGCTGCATGTGACGTGTTTTACTTCACATTTGGCACCCAATAAAAAGGGGTAAAATTCAGGTATCACTCAATATTTATTAACATTGTTTTAAGAATATTGCCTCCAGTGGCCTGGAGGACCAACAAACTTTGAATCTCTTAGGGCTTACCTTGACTGACGGGCCCATGTGGAAGGCGCACCGGAGGTTTGCCCTCACAACCCTACGGAACTTTGGCATGGGGAAACATTCTATGGAGGAGAGGATTCTGGGAGAGATTTCCTACACAGCCTCACATTTGGAAAAGAATGCTGGTAGCACTTAAACTCCTTTACACGTCTGTTTCCTTTGTGGCCCTCTCACTGAATGTAGACCTTAGAGTTCATCTGTGTGCCATGTTTTTTGAACCATAAACTATAAACCATAAACATATTTAGGAATGTGACTTTAGGAAAGGGCACTAATCTCGACTTTGCTGCCATTTCTGGAAGGTAAAGCTACAGACCCCCAAACCCTGTTCCATGAGGCCACATTCAACATCATCTGTACTGTCCTGTTTGGGACTCGATTCAAACATGAAGATGAGTTTATGCAGCTCAACATCCGCTGTATCAGAGAAACCACAAAGATCATCAATGGCCCCTGGTCCATGGTAAGTGCAACAAACTCAGTCCAAACAGTAGAGAGTTGTTGTGTACACACTGTCTCGTCCTTCTTCTCTGAACTCTCAGCTCTTTGTTAACTTATTACAGGGAAGATGGCTGCCTCGTGCTTCTTCTCTGAACTATCACCTCTTTACTGACTTATTTTCACAAAAATAACCAACTTAACAGATTCCAACAGTTTATTAATACTATTGATCAAGATATCAGATATGTCCACTTCTTCAAAGAAGAGACTTTCACTTGGGCCGGATTTGGATGCAAGTGCACATTGTCCCTATGAACAGTGAGGAAGATGGTGCCACATGCTGATTAAATATTTGCACTAACTACAGATATTTCAGCTGGTGTACAGGTCTACCTAATAAAGTGATCACTGAGTGCACACAAAAATCCACACACAAATGTGAAAACCACATCCATGTTTTGCAATGTCCATCTCAGTCTCCAGACATAAATCCCATCAAAAAACTGGTCTGAACTGAGGAGGATGTCAATGATCTTGAAAAGTTCTGCATGGAGAAATCCCTCTAAAATCCTCTAACCTTATCACAAATTATAGGAAAAAAACTAATGACTTTCATCTTGGCCCAGGGTCAAGTAAAAGTCAAATAAACCTGTTTTTTTTTGTAGTTTCTTTTTACTTTGCTTGTTTCCCATTTAATCTTTAATGAAGCACACTGCTTTACATATGTTGGAGAAAATAAAGCTTATGTCAATGACTGTATTGTTTTTCATTTTACAGTATTCTTTTGGCATATTTAACAAGGGTACCAATAATTCTGGAGCCCACTATACACATAAGCACCGATAAGCATGAATATACCTGAAAAACATGTAATTTTCCACACTGCAGATTTATGATACTTTGCCGCTGGTCAGGAACCTCCCCCTGCCCTTCCAGAAGGCCTTTGAGAACAGGGACCTAATGAAAAAGTCACTGGGAGACCAGGTGTCCCAACACAAGAAGTCTTGGGTCCCGGGAGAGCAACGGGACCTAATTGACTGCTACCTAGACGAAATGGAAAAGGTACCATAGTACATGTTTAACCACCATGCTCTCTACATCCATATCCATACGACCCCCAGTCCGAACTTGAATCCCAATTCACCTACACAGTACACAGGGATTCTTAAAAATTTGTAGCAGGTACAGTGTCAGTAAAGCCAGGGTGTAGCATTCAATTGTATCACATTGTGACCTGTTCAAAATAATGGAACTCGGTGATCATGGGTTCATGTTTACCAATGGAAGTATCTCCTTGCTGTCTCTGTTAGAGAGGAGATGATGGTTCCTCCTTCTATGAAGAACAGCTGATCTTTTATCTGATGGACCTCCTCTTTGCTGGAACAGACACCACCTCCAATACCCTCCTCACAGCCTTCCTGTACCTCATGACTCACCCAGATGTACAGGGTGAGTTGTCAGTTGTGTTTCTATGGTGACCGCTGCATGAAACTTGAGGCTCAATGCACACAGTTGCAACAGTCTTCAAGGTGGAGAACAGCCTCTCCCAGCTAAGTTTTGTGTCATCTCTCCCTGCGGTCTTCAGAGAGGTGTCAGAAGGAGATCGATGAGGTGCTTGGAGAGAAGGAGCAGGTATCTTTTGAGGACAGGCACAGGATGCCCTACACACAGGCCATGATCCACGAGGTTCAGCGAGTCGCCGACACGGTGCCACTCAGCGTGATACACGCCACCACCAAAGACACACGGCTGATGGGCTACGATATCCCCAAGGTGAGGCCACATCCTTTACTAGCAGGATGGTAACAGAAGCACAGCCCCTCAGTCCAACAATACTACTGCCAGCAAACTACTACAGTTCCTCTGTAGTATATTTTTATACATTTATATATTTATATAGCCATATCTCCCTCTATGTCTCCTTCCCCCTCATCCCTCCATCTTGTCTTCCCTGCCTGTTCTGGTGTCAGGGAACCATCATCATCCCTAACCTCTCCTCTGTACTGAGTGAAGAAAACCAGTGGAAGTTTCCTCATGAGTTCAACCCCTCCAACTTCCTAAATGATCAGGGGGAGTTTGTGAAGCCAGAGGCCTTCATGCCCTTCTCTGCAGGTAAGACTCTTCCTGTGCAGTGATTTTGCTTTTGGAAAAAGTGGAAAAGCTAGTGGAATACTAGTTGGGAACATGCACAAGAACAATTGCACAGAAAAGGCAGTTTGCACCCTGTGAATACTGTACAATTAAAACGTCATTCAAAAAAGTAGAAGTAGATATAAGACCTGAATTGTGTGCTCAATGGATGGTCGTAGCCCAAAACAACTGCGTATAGTGTTTCTGCCAACAGCTGGTTCTGAATATGATCAATATAATTGCAGGGTTCTTTGGAAAACTCAGTTTGAGAACAATGGTTTAAAAATGAAAATGAAGTTGAGTGCACAGTACTTCAACACACTGTGTACTCCAGCACTTTGGATTTTAAATGAAACAACTAATATGAGGTTAAAATGCACCCATCTTTTCCATTTTAGGGGACCAGTAGTGATACGACAAATGCCTGCTCAGCTGTGTCATTTAACAATTTCTTGCACAAGAAAGCTAACAAAAGCCTACAGACTGCATCTGGCAGCAAACATTTAAAAACGTGTGATCATTACCAGTCTACCCTTGCCCCACACCCCACGCTCCCCACCTGTCCTGTGCCCAATGATGGAACTGCCTTTGGGATTTCAAATGTTCGATATTTAGATCTTTTTCTCTTGACAGTTTGACATGACAGTGTGTGTGGGTGTGTGTTGCAGGGCCTCGGGTGTGTGTGGGAGAGGGTCTCGCACGCATGGAGCTCTTCCTGATTCTTGTGACGCTGTTACGCCGTTTCAAGTTCGTTTGGCCTGAAGACGCAGGGGTGCCTGACTACACGCCTGTTTTTGGTGTCACTCAGACACCCAAACCGTATAGACTGGGTGTTAGACTAAGAGGCAGTGGAGTTTTCCACCCCTAGTGCAGTTATATACTGTGTTTGTAGGCTGTGTCTATTGTGCTGCATTTTCAGTGTTTGTGTGTGTGTGTGTGTATGTGCATTCACATGCATTCTTAAGGAACTGACTTGCTGCGACTATGTAAAAAAAAAGGAAACATTTTTTAATCAGTTTGTACAAATTGTACAATTGTCCGATTTCTTTTGTGTGTGCGGGTGTGTGTGTGTGTGTGTGTGTGTATATATATAACATAACATAATATGATGGCAAACAGGCCATTCAGCCCAGCAATGCTCGCCTTTTCCTACCACCAAGTGTACCTACTGCTTATTTTACCTTTAAGATAAATAGTATCCAACACAGCTTCATTTTAAACCCCCACTATATGTGCTGGCAATTTCTGTGCGGATTAATCGTTCTGATAAACAATCACAAGTCAAAATCAGACTCCACCTTAGTGAGCAGGCTGGTTCCTCCAAAATGTGTTATGTGATAAGGGGCCAGAGACTTGGAAGGAAAAAAACCCAAGAAGGGGCTCCTGCAGGATAGATCTCTGATAAAAGTGTGTTATAAATTGTGTTGAAAAGTGTTCGTTGTATTGAGGCAACGGAGGTAAAAATCGTTATTTATGTATGTGTAAGATAAGAAACGCAAAGGGTGAATAAAGGTATTAACAGAAGAAAATACAGGCTCTGGCGGAAAAATAAAGATAAAATATATTATAATATAGATAATAATAGGCGGGAAAAATGAATAAATAAATAATAATATAAAAGTATTACAAAAATGAAAAAGGGAAAGAAAACAGCGGTTAAGATAATAGCGGGGGTGTATCTTAAATATATACAGGAGATAGAAACTATCTCCGATAAGTGGAAACAAAAAAAGAACTAAGAAAATGGCGGCAAAATGGCCGTCTGATAAGACAAATATGCGGAGGAGAAGGAGAGTGTAATGGCGGCGGGTAGAAGCCGCAGCGAAGTGGTGACTGACTCCTCCTCCGTATGACGCACAGACGCTGGGATGTGCTGAGGAAAAGGGGGGGGACTTAGTTGGGCGATACAAAACTAAAAAATGAAAAGGTGGGGGTGGCCTTGGGAAGGAGGAGTGTGGAGAAGGGGGGTCAAAACAGGTGCAGAGGGACTTAACTGGGTGATGCAGAACTATAAATTTTGAACAACACAGAAACCCATACGGTTTTGCGATGAGGAGCTCCCCAAAAATAGTAGGGCCATTATTAATTCGGAATGCTGTACCTCGATACATTCCCTGGTCCACTCAGGACATGCAACATGAAATAACAAATCTCCCTGAGTTACAGAATGGAGTGAGCCAGTGGTTCAGGGTGCTGGAGGAGGAGATGACAGGCCGAATCTTGGCTGTGGGGGGCCTGAAGGCTCTCCTGGGGAAGGTCGTGGGGATGGAAACAAGCTGGACATATTCGAGCAGGCTGGCTTTGTCAGAGCCCAGGTGCAACCTACAGCAGTGGACAGTGGGCCATTTGACAATGTACGTGCTGCGCAGGCGGAGGCTGATAACCGAAAGGGACTGAACACCATGACACACAGGGAGTTTGTGGATCATGTGGCGCATGCTGAAGAGAGACAGTGAAAAGAGGAAAAAAAGCTGGAAGATCAAGCAAAAGACATAAAAAAAAAACTACTGTGCAGCTGAAGGAGCTGGAACAAAAGCACCCCCCACACCCGAACCATGGAGCAGCCCGATGGCGCCCCGGCCAGCGGTGGTCTACAACTTCTCCGGCATCCCTCACCCAGTGGCCATGTAAGGTAATATACAAGGGGGGGAACGACAAATGGGTGTGAACCAAATGAAGGGAGGGCCAGGGAGTGGTTGGAAAACCAATCAGGCGAAAGGGCAGCAGAATCAGCGCAATTTTGATGATGCTGGTAGGGGTAGTATTTATGATAGCTGGTATTTATCTATTCTAATTGGAGTAGATAATCAAAGTAAAAATAAAAGTAAACTTGGCGAACTTAGACAGAGTCCCTCCTGAAGTAACACTTAGAGCCAGACGCCTTCCTAAAGGTTCTTTGTCTCTTTTTATTTTCCTGCTCATGTGAGCTTGTGGGTGAGGGACGTTGTCCCCGGTATTTGTATTTTGGTTTGTGTTTTTTTCCTGAGCTGCGTCTCATGGTTTTTTTAGGGTCACTTTATTCCAGCTTACAACTCGGAGTGCCAGAAGCACCAACAGTGCCCCAGCGGACCCAGTACAAGAATTGCAAGCGTGCAGACCACATCCACTGGTTGGATCCAGGAGCCCAGACTCCACCTTAGTGAGCAGGCTGGTTCCTCCAAAACTCCCGACGATGTGTGCTAAAAGTGGATCAATATATCCATATTAAAGTATGATATGTACCCTGTATAGTTTCAAACTGATTAACTGCTAAATTGTGCTAGAATTACACAGTGAGCCAGCCAGCTGTGGGGGAGGCGTCTCAAACTGTCAAGGACACGGGCAAAGCGAGATATGACTGTACAGCTGATTTCTCTGGGACTCTCAATGTTTTATGCCAGAAGTGTATCTATATGCAGGTGACTTATAATCAATATATCCCATGTACGCTGCTTGTTATCAAATCAAATGAACCTAGAACATTAATTATAGCTGAGCTTATAAAAACGCAAGAAACCACAGTGAAAACTGTTGAAATGAGAGCAAAGAATGCAAAGAATGAAATGTACATTTACTCCCTTGAAATGTTTAGTATGTCTGTATATTAGAAAAGTATATTAGAAGTGAATATTAGTTAAATGTTTAGTATGTCTGTATATTTTCAATGATTACTGCTGCTTAGTTCGTCTTATAAAAGCGAAAGATACAGAGTGACGTGTATGGATGACGTGTGTGTTAGAGGGGGGGCATCCAGAACTTTATGAGGTCTGGTAGTTTGCCAAGAGCAGGTGCTGGGTGAAGTGAGGACAGGGGGAGTCCTGAACTTTGTTCATAGTTGGCAGAATGCAGAACGCCCTAATGTTTGTACAGAGTTGGCAGAGCATAAGGACCGTTGGCGATTTGCCACAATGACGTTGTGGGAGGAGCTTTGGGAGGAGTTACATATAGGCTTAGACCAGTCCTCTCTCTGCCGTCTGCAGCTAGTGCAGAACGCTGCTGCCCACCTTCTGACTGGCAAAAAAAAACGGGAGCATATTACACCAGCACTGTCATCCCTACATTGGCTTCCTGTCCGTTACAGGATAAATTTTAAAATTTTATTATTTGTTTTTAAGGCAATGAATGGTCTAGCACCTACATACTTGTCTGAACTCCTCAATATGTATACCCCAGCTAGATCACTTAGATCATGCAATCAGCAACTTTTGGATGTCCCTATGTCGAGGAGAGCTAGGAGGGGTGACCGGGCCTTTGAAATCCCTGTTAAAAACCCACCTTTTTAGTGAGGCCTTTATGTCAGACATAAATGGGGAATCCAGATGATGTACTTGTATTTCATTTAATTTCATTTAATTTCATTTTATTTCATTTTATTTCTTTTTATTTCATTTTATTTCATTTTATTTCTTTTTATCTTTCATTTTATTTCATTTTATCTTTAATTTTATTGCCTGGTTTTGTTTTGTACAGCACTTTGGTCAACCATGGTTGTTTTAAATGTGCTTTATAAATAAAGTTTATTATTATTATTATTATTATTATTACTACGATAAGAACAGTGTGGGTGATTTGCCAGAATGAGGTTTGAGGAGGAGTTGTAGGTGGAGTAACTGTGTATAAAATGGGTGTAAAAATGACAGTCGGGGTTCAGTTCTGGAGAACTGATCCGGCTTCATGCACGTGTGCCAATAAAGTCTGATTTTCCTGAAGAACTTGCTGCCGTGGTGTCGTCTTTTCCCTCGTGAAGATGTTTTTCGACAAATTGAAGATTTGGACTCTGTCGTTTCCTAGACACGACAGAAGGTCAAACCCTATTTTTGTTGATGGTTAATATTTTGAATTGATGTAATAATGTATTCTTTGAATTACCCTGTTTTTGAAGGAATCTTTGTTTGAAATTTGGAAGACTTAGTAAAACCCTTCTGTTTTCTTTTTCCTTACCTGCACTACCACACCCTGCCCTGCGCAACACGGCCTTTCATGATATCACAAGTTCCCTAGAACTGGAGGCAAGGCCTTAGATTGCGCCAGGGCAGGGGCCTTGAACAGGAGGTGACAGGTGAAGACTTTTGTTTATTTTTCCATTTGGGGGCGTGTGCTACCTCCCCCTTCTCCCTGCAGCTCCTGTTGTCTCCCTGTGTATCCTTGCAGGGATGTGTCACTGTGACATGTTCCTTCTCCAAAAATGTCATCAGTCACTCATTAAATAAGGAAGAGTAAATAGAGTAAATCAATGAATGTAGGAACATCAGATGTGGAGTTTCTTTGTAAAACTGTGTAGAACAGCAGTCACCATGCTGGGCTCTGCTATTCTCTTCTGGATCAGCTTCATCCTCCTCTTCCTCCTCTTCAGAACCAAGAGGCCCAAAAACTTCCCCCCCGGACCTCGACCCATCCCGATATTTGGAAACCTGCTGCAGCTGGACCTGGTAGATCTTCTCAACGATCTCAGGAAGGTACAGTAAAAAATGAAGTAATGGATAAGCTCAGCTTTCCATACACCCTCTCAGAACCTGATCAAAAAATGTTTTAAAAAAATGTGACGTATGAATTGGTCACATCTTTGGATTTTACCGTTTTTTCTATCAATTCTAGTGACAAAGATTTACTCATCGCAGACTTATTAATTGCTACTTAGGACATTGGTGGAATATGAATAGACGCCTTTTATGTGCAATACAGGATGAGAGCATCAGCTAAAGGTCTAAAATGTAAATGTGATGTAAAATGCATTTGTTTCACATAACTATAAGGATTGCACTCATAAGAAGATGCCATCATAGAGGTGAGACCCATCTCCTGTTGCGACTTCACCCAGATTCAACAGTACTGAGCAATCTGTAGTGTGTAAAATGTTCACTGAAAGAGTTCACACATTTCAGCCACAGTGATCCTTGCATGAAGTACAAGTACCTATTTAACAATAACCTTAGACATAAATATAGGTGGAAATGTATTGAAAAAGTAATAATGAATGCCAGTGTGGCTGTCTCTGCACAAGATGGCTTCATTTGATTTCTATCTTCCATTGTAAATGTAAGCTGTCAGAGCGCTATGGGAAGGTCTACAGTATCTATCTTGGGAGGAAGCCAGCTGTGGTGCTCAACGGCCTGCAGGCAATGAGGGAAGCACTGGTCACTCAATCTGTGGAGTTTGCTGGACGACCCAAAGGCCTTATGATAAATCATCTCTCGGAGGGGAAAGGTAATAACAGCTTTACCTGGCAGTCGGAGGGTTGCCGATTCGATTCCACCCTGGGTGTGTCGAAGTGTCCCTAAGCAAGACACCTAACCCCTGAAATGCTCCTGACAAGCTGGTTGGTGCCTTGCATGGCAGCCAATTGCCGTTGGTGTGTGAGTGTATGTATGGGTGAATGGAAAGCATCAATTGTACAGTGCTTTGAATAAAGGCGCTATATAAATGACAACCATTTACCATTCAAAATCAGACCACACTCTACTTGGCAGTTGGAACGCATAAAACTGTCTTGAGATTTGTAATTCTGAAAAAAGTAAATTTTAAAGGATGTGTTACCCACAATGACATGAATTAGAGACAAACAAATCGCATTCTTAAAGTACATATCCAGGTGTCTGGTTTACAGCTGAAGAAAGTGACATGGGCACTAGGGTATGAAATGATGCTCAAATAAAAAACTGAGAATTGTGAATTACTTCAACAAACAAAAAAAAAGAAAAAAGCTAAACTGGCGTGAAAATATAACAATGTCGAAAGTAAATGAATAGTGATGAAAATTAAAGCCTTACCTCGTGTTCACACTATGAGCAATTATTTCCTGTAAAAAAACAGTAAACAACTGGCCATTATGTTACTGTAAAATCAAAATTTTTATACTGTCACTGAAATTTACGGTTTTGTACTGTTAATGAAAAATACAGTATGAACCGTTTTTTAAATTACTTTCACAGTATTTTACAATTAACTGACTATTTAGTTTGTATTTTTTTACATACATTTTGATAAACCTTTTTTTATTTTTAACCTGAATTAATCCTGACTTAGCAGGTTATACACATAGGAATAGTCACACTACATACGATTAAAGGCACTTTTAATAAGGAAAAGGCTATAATAGACCTTACTGGTTGTCAGTCTTCACAAAATCTCTGTCCAAAGCTGGATACAAGCACAGAATGCAAACCATAACAAAATTTTCTTTGTGAATGTGATTTTTCAATAATGTGATTAAATGTGAGAGAAAAAAACCCACAGCTTCTTAAACCTGAGACAGAGCCTTCTCTCTCTCAAAATGCCTTTAGCTTTTTGCTGAAAATAGTGCAATAAAAGTACGAGGCACTTAGGCTCAGAAATATTGACATGATCAGCTACTGTATATCACCTTTTTTGACTCACAATATATTGAAAAATATGAAACAGTGTTTAGAAAACTAAACCAGGTGACCAGAACAGAACAGTTCAGTTGAAGAAACCACATAATTTGCTGTTAAACAGCTTTTAACGAGGGGACTGTTCCACAAAGCAGGATTAGAAAGTTAGCCAGATACAGTAAGTGTGAAAAGATTACATTATCGTGATAGTGTTTTGAATCTGTAAAGCAAAATTTGAATTAGCTATTTGAATATGATTAAATTATGAATCATGCTAACAAACCAAATTTCAGAAGTTATAGCATTTTTAAAGTCATCTGGCAAACTTACTAACCTTGCTTTGTGGAGTACCCACAGTTAAAGACAGTTGAGCTACATCATAGAATTACAACAAAACTCTCAGATATGATCTTGCCCTATATCATGTAACATCTGAATATAATGAATATATTGGCATATCAGTGGTAAAAAAAAGAACATTAAATAAAAAAATGTTTTGTCAATATAATGCTGTCCATCAAAAACAGTTAAAATAAAAATAAAAATATAATGAACACCACCAGACATGTTACATTATGTCCAAATATGAACTGTATGTTCAGGCTCTAACCAGGCACATGGTTAAGTGCGGAAGTCCAAATATTTGGTGATGGCAGGGGAGTGGTTAGTGAATGATTTATGGCCCACTCAAAGACACCAGTTCTCTCAATCCAACCTTGGTAGCCCTCTGTGTGTGTGTGTGTGTGTGTGTGTGTGAGAGAGAGAGAGAGAGAGAGAGAGAGAGAGAGAGAGAGAGAGAGAGAGAGAGAGAGATGAGTTCCAAAATAACTTTCATTGCAACTTCTCACATACAAAATCAGCGTGTGTGCCCCTCATTTCCTCTTATCATATGAACATAAAAATCCAAAGAAAAAATATCCCAAGCCCTGAACTAACCCCTCAGCAGCCAGCCAAAACATCCCAGCCTGGAACATTCAAACAGTTGTATGTGTAGTTTCAGAAACAGAACACAAATAACAGAGAGAATGACAGAAAGAATGCAAGGTGTGAGAATAAGAGATGTCATAAGTAAAAGAATGATTGAGAGAATAAAAAATAATATCAGAGTGACAGAATGGAAGAGGGATTCAGACTTTCTTCTCTGTAAGGGAGAGAGAGGAAGGTAGAAGAAGGGTGAGATTGAGAGGGAGAAAGAATTAGAGGAATGAGACAAGCTGGTGTTTTGATAAATATATATGAGTAATTGGATTGAGTAATCCGACCATTTTAAATGAAGTCCCACTCAAAGTCCATGAGTCTCCTCAGCAGAGTGGATACATGTGGATTGACTGTTGTTGTCTTTTTGTTGGTGACTTTGCCAGTTTTCTTTGATAAGACTTTGCCCCGTCCAGCCTTGGTGCCTCTTTCAGGGTTTATTCCAACGAAGTGCCTGAAAAATTATAGAGTTCCTTCAGACACTGTGTAAAAATCAAGTTGTGTAACTCAACTCAGATTAACAACACAATAAAAGGCAGCAAATGTATAGATGTGCAATAGCATGTCATTGAAAAGGTAAGAAAAAAACAGGTTAGACTGAAAGTATCTAACCTCTGGATGAATTTGAGTGTGCATGCTGCCTCTTCTTGGTATTGGAGATTAAAGGTGTAGAAGGTGGAAAATAATGCAGCAAGCCCCGTCAAGAAGGTGGGCTGGATCCCCTCGCATATGATGTGGCTCTCAAGGCTGACCATCCAGCGCTGAATACAGCTTCCTGCCGTTTCACCAGAAACTTTTAAGAATTTTCCTCTGGCAAATTTATGAATTTTTAGTCCATGTTTGAAATTAATTGTGTTGAGAGGTGAAAAAGAATGTTGTCATGTGTAGTAGTGGTTAACAAACCTTTTTTATCCATTATGAATATTCTGTCCATCTGTTTCTATAGTACCCTGAATCAATACTTCTCTAACATTTACTGCATCTCATTTCAACTGCCCCCAATAACAATAGTAGCACAGTAACATGCAGAGATGTGAAGTTTTTATTGTCACAGAGTAGTTATTGTGATATAAATTTGTGCATCTTGTTTGGCTTGTGGCAGAAAGAAGAACAGTTGTGGTTTTTTGACGCTCATACAACCATGGTACAGTCAGAGGTGCTTTTGATTTCCTGCCTTGGTCACACAGACAGCAATAGGTGTAGCACCATGTGAAGAGTGTTCGCCACTAAATCCCGGGAGGTTTACAGATGGGAATACACACAATAAAATAATAATGTCTACTCCCGGAACAGAGGGAGGAACAGAAAGGGAATAACCCAAATAAGATTCTCGAATACAAATAAAGATGAAGCCCCAAAAAACGGCTGGCGAAAATAAAACAACCCTTGGAAACCGGGGCGAATAACTCAACCAAAAGAAGTGCTTTTCACTTTTGCACTGGCGGTCACCGACCGATAAGGAAAATAAAGTACAACCTAGCATAAAAGGCTAGGCACAAAAATAAAAACCATGAGATGCAGCTCAGGACAAAATGAAAACCAAAATACACGTACCGGGGACACCGTCCCTCACCCACGGACTCACACGAGCTGACAAAATAAAAGAAAAACCAGAATCTTATCGGAAGACGTGAGCGAACACAACCAGCTGCACGTCTTCCTTTCCTTAGAACCTCTATAGCTGACTACAGCGAATAAATACCTGCACCGTACCGGACATTCACCGAGTCTACCTGGCGCATTTACCGGCTTAGTGCAAAGAGAGTTTGACACTAAAGCGATGGTGAACTGTCTGCACTGCCCTTAAATACCCACGGGAAGAACACTCCCCTGGCGCTAACAAGGACCAGGTGCAAACGATGAAGCCCTGCCCTCTGGTGGCTTCCTTTGGCAACCACTCCTCACCATGACAGAGTCAACTTGCAAAAACAGAGATCTCCAATTGTGCTCATTTCTCTAAACAATGTGTTTTTTCAGATAATATTCAAAACACTAGTTGGCTGGTAGGCAATATTGGCTTTTGCATCATTTTGGATTTTGGACTCAGAAAGTATACCACGTAAACCATTATATACAAAAGCTAGCTAACATTAGCACTGTGCTTCAACAAATGACCGGAAAAGATAACACTGGTAAACCAGACTGGAAGTCAGAAATTGCGGGTAACGTTATTTAGCTGAAGTAACAGTACTTGGCTATCCAGCTGTTTTACTGTAGCCTAGATCTGCAATATACAATATTCGCCAAACATTCTAACTGAACCTGAATCGCATTCCAAAGCTAAAAGCAAGCAGCATATGCATGTGATTTTCCTCCAGAAGATGAACGGAAATATACAGTTAATGTGACTGCTTACTGCATACAATAAACAGTGTGAGCTAGCCAGCTGCGTTACCTGTTGGGTTTTTTGTTCGGTCTAACGTTACGTAGCTGCAGTTTCTACTCTTCACATTTTGTATAAACAGCAAAACAAATCACTTAACTTGGTTGGTGAAAAAAACTCTATGGGAAAAATACAGGCATGAGTCCACAGTTATGGGCGCATTTGGGCAGGCTCAAAATCAACCGTTTCCTGGGGGCCGGGGCTCGGGTGGTACTGTCTTGAACGTATGTCTTGTTATGTTTGGTGTCTCTCCCCATCACTTGTGTCCCCCTCCCTTCCCCTCTCCTATGCCACTCCCCCCCCCCCCTCCCCCTCCGGCCCCCCTCAATCTGCGGCGTAGGGGAGGAGAGCAGTAACAGCCTACTCAGGGAAGAAGACGAAGACGAAGACTTGCTACTCCACCCCCCCCCCACCCCCCCCCCATCTCATATCCCATCCCCATATGCCTAAATAAAGTATGAAATAAGCAACAGGGGGAACATCTGACACCTCTGGAAGAATACAAGGGTACCAGTACTCCCCTGTTATAGATCAAACTGGCTCCAAAACACACTGCACCCAGATCAATCATACTGCTTGCCCAAGATACCGGGGACACAAAAAAATTTTTTTTTTTTAAATCAACCGTCTTCTAGTTATTAAAAAACCCCCCAAAAAACTGTATTGTACTGTATAGTTGTAAAATTTCACAGTAGCATGCTGTTTACGGCAAGTCATGCTTTTGGCGCCAAAAAAGCGCTGCATTTTACAGTATTTTACTGTACTTAAGAAAAACTGTACATTACTGTTAGAACTTGGCCGTATTTTTACAGTAATTTTTTACAGTGTGGGTCGCTCAGCTTCATAGAAAATGAATGGACTTCTGGCAACTGGTCGACCAAATACGCCTATTTCACAAGTTGGCGACCAAGACCGGAATGAGTGCGGACATTCTTCCGTAACTGGAGATTCAAGTATCTCAACACCAAAAACCAAGGACCGTGTGCTTATAGTTCTCCGTGCCAATATCCATGATATGTAGATGACGTTTGTAGATGATTGTTACCTACTTTGTAACCAAACCTCTCGAGTCTCACCCATTGACCGTGAGACACACGCATTTCAACCAGTTCACATGCTCACACGCCACACCTGTCTTTTCTCATGGTGGGTCCGCCGAGAAGGGATAAAACCCACTACACGGAAATAAACATGATTTTAAAAGCAGTCTCGTTGGATTTGGATCCACATTTGGACACTTGAGGATATTTTGACATTTTTTGGTGCTCTTTACCCGTCTGGCCGGTAGGTGGGGTTACTGTGAGGATCTGCCGTGTTTGTCCCACTCTGCACCTGCACGCTCAGAAAGGCGGTGTGCTCTGATGGGTGGGTATACTGTGAACAACGCTCCAGTAAGTTAGTACGTTTTAAATAGTAAAATATTGTTTCAGTTGAAAACTTCGACATATTTCATGTGTCACGTCATTTTTTTCTATGAATTGTAGTGTTTGGCTGCAATACAAAGTCCCAATGGGAGGTTTTTAACCTCCCATGTTGAATAATTTTATGCAAACTTAACGTTAGCTACTAGCTGCTATTGGCCTATGTTTGGGAACATTGTTTAAATATGCGCGAATATGAAAGTTTAAATGCAATTCCTTATGTTTTGCTTGTGCAGCCAATGAAAAGATGCCCCTGCGAAAATGATAGAGGTAATTGATGTTAATTCGAATTTAAATGTTTACTGACAGGGGTTTACAGTCTACCAGACAATTTTACAAGAAAAACACAAAGTATTTTATTTATTTATTTATTAAAATTCAATTTTCTTGACACTGCACCAATCTACCCCCACGTTGAAAAAGGCCCCCTGCCTAAACCTTGCAGGGCTCCCCCGAGATTTTGCGTTACGCCACTGGGCAATATCGTGATATTTTGAAGATATCGTATCGTACCATAAAATTTCATATCGGTTCATCCCTACCACACACACACAGTCAGTCACGCACGCACGCACATACACACTCAGTCACACCCTCGCACAAATGCTCACAAAGATCACCTCTCCCGAACTATTACACTTTTTTCTTACATGTGTAACTAAATCAATTTATTTTATTCAGCTGAGTTTGTCTTATTGGTTTGGCCCGTCATTTTCGGTTCTATTTGTTTTATTTGCGCTGGTCAATTATAAACTTAATTTTAAACTAAATTATAGTTTTATAGTTTATATAAACTCAATTATAAACTAAATTATAATTGGGAGAAGTGGATTCGGCCAAGGGGCCTCTGCGACCAAAACGTACACAATGTCAATTTGCTCCAGCCCTGATTTGTAATCTCACTCAGAGTTTTTCATGAAACTTGAGAGCCCTGTAGCAGCTAGTAGCTAAAGTTAAGTTTGCATAAAATTCTTCGACATGGGAGGTTAAAAACCTCCCATTGGGACTTTGTATTGCAGCCAAACACTACAATTCATAGAAAAAATGAATTACGTGACGAAGTTTTCAACTGAAACAATATTTTACTATTTAAAACGTACTGGAGTGTTGTTCACAGTATACCCACCCATCAGAGCACACCGCCTTTCTGAGCGTGCAGGTGCAGAGTGGGACAAACGCGGCAGATCCTCGCAGTAACCCCGCCTACCGGCCAGACGGGTAAAGATCACCAAAAAATGTCAAAAGATCCTCAAGTGTCCAAACGTGGCTCCAAATCCAACGAGACTGCTTTTAAAATCATGTTTATTTTCGTGTGGGTTTTATCCCTTCTCGGCCGACTCACCGTGAGAAAAGACAGGTGTGGCGTGTGAGCATGTGAACTGGTTGAAATGCGTGTGTCTCACGGTCAATGGGTGAGACTTGAGAGGTTTGCTTATATCACCATAGCTGTGCTAACGTTAGCTAGCGTTTGTAGCATATCGCTAGTTAGTGATTTCTGTTGTGGTTTTAAAGTTCTTTCATGACTTGTAATTATTTGGACATTAACTGTCATGAAGTATGAGTGTTCTAGCATAAGAAAACACAATCACCAGAGCTTTCTTTGGTGTCCGTCTGAAGGAATTAATGGTTGCAAATATGGTTGTTTCGTCTTAGAGACAGAGCAGAAAAAAAATGCTTCTGAACCAGTTTGCGCTCGGAACTCATCCATTTTCTGTGATGAACTAACTCAGAACCAAGCTACAGGAAGGCTGCCAGCACTCCTTCCTTCCTACCCAGAAATATGAGATAGGCCTATTGCTCATAGTGTGAACACAGGGTTGAGGATACCAGCCAAAATTCAATCTGAGAACGTTTTGCTTTTGTTTCTGTGTTGAACAATATGTTCAACGTGACCCTGGTATCAATCGATATTTATTAACATTGTTTTAAGAATATTGCCCGCAGTGGCCTGGAGGACTAACAACTTTGAATCTCTTAGGAGTTGGCATGACTGACGGGCCAATGTGGAAGGAGCACCGGAGATTTGCCCTCACAACCCTACGGAACTTTCGCATGGGGAAACCATCCATGGAGGAGAGGATTCTTGGAGAGATTTTCCACATAGTCAAACATTTGGAAAAGAATGCTGGTAGCACTTAATTGCAAATACACATTTACACTTCTGCTTCCTTTGTGGACTCTCTGTTTGTAGATATGAGTGTTCAGCTGTGTACCATGTTTTAAAAAGAATAGGTAACATGAACCATAAACAATTTGGGAATATGGCTAAAGAAAAAGCACTAATCTCTACTTGGCTGCCATTTCTGAAAGGCAAATCTACAGACCCCCAAACCCTGTTCCACAAGGCCGGATTCAACATCATCTGTACTGTCCTGTTTGGGACTCGGTTCAAACATGAAGATGAGTTTCTGCAGCTCAACATCCGCCATATCACGGAAAACTCCAAGATCATTAATGGCCTGTGGGGAATGGTAAGTGCTCCTAACTTAGCTCAAGCAGTAGGCTGAGAGTTGGACAGAACTCACTTTGACAGGAGACAATTTGGCATTTTACGTGAAAATGAGAAATGACATTTTCAAACTTCTTATTGAAGAACAAGAAAAAAATCTATCCCTCTATTTTTTTTTTTTCATTCAAAAATTGTTTTAATTCACAGGTACAAAAACATGTTGGCTATTTCCACTGCTAGAAAAACATCTGAAATGTTGCTTCTCTACAGGGTCTCCGTAATATACACACATAGATACAGTATCAGTGGTGGCTGGTGGGTTATAAGAAAAATATAATGAGAAGAATAAATGTTTATATAGCAACTTTGTCAGACTCAAGGTAGCTTTACAAGAACAAAGACAGCATACATATTGTACCTGTAAAACCTGTAATTTTCCACATTGTAGATTTATGATACTTTGCCGCTGCTGAGGACCCTCCCCCTGCCCTTCCAGAAGGCTTTTCAGAACATGCGCATGATCAGAAAGTCACTGGCAGACCAGGTGTCCCAGCACAAGGAGTCCCGGGTCCCAGGAGAGCCACGGGACCTAATTGACTGCTACCTAGATGAATTGGAAAAGGTACCATAGTACATATTCAACCACTATGCTCAGTGAAGCAAGGATGTAACATTAAATTTTATCACACTGTGACCTTTTCAAAATAATGACACTCAATGAGGATGGGTTCATAGTCCTTGCTGTCCTTATTTACTTTGCTGTCTTCATTGCTGTCTCTGTCAGAGAGGAGATGATGGCTCCTCCTTCAGTGAAAATCAGCTGGTCTATTATCTGCTGGACCTCCTCTTTGCTGGATCAGACACCACCTCCAACACACTCCTCACAGCCTTCCTGTACCTCATGACTCACCCAGATGTTCAGGGTGAGTTATCAGTTGCGTTTCTTTCGTTAACTCTGCATAAGACACACAGCTGCAACAGCCTTTAACATAGAGAACAGCCTCTCCTCGGCCAGTAACATGTGCCATATCTGTCTTTGGTCTCCAGAGAGGTGTCAGAAGGAGATCGATAAGGTGCTTGGGGAGAAGGAGCAGGCATCTTTTGAGGACAGGCACATGATGCCCTACACACAGGCCATGATCCATGAGGTTCAGCGAGTCGCTGACACAGCACCTCTCTCCGTGTTCCACGCCACCACCAAAGACACACGGCTGATGGGCTACGATATCCCCAAGGTGAGGCCACAAAGCATCTTTAACAAGACAGGATGGTAACAGAAGGACAGAACTGCCCCTGAGTCTAACAGTACAACTACTCCCTCTATTCAATTTATACCTTGCTCTTTTCCATATTTCCCTTTATGTCTCCTTCCCCCTCATCCCTTCTTATTGTCTTCCCTGCCTGTTCTGGTTTCAGGGGACCATCATTATCCCCAACCTCTCCTCTGTACTGAGTGAGGAAAGCCAGTGGATGTTTCCTCATGAGTTCAACCCCTCCAACTTCCTAAATGATCAGGGGAAGTTTGTGAAGCCAGAGGCCTTCATGCCTTTTTCTGCGGGTAAGAAACAGATACTTCCTGTGCAGTGAGTTTTGCTTTGGGTTGTTAAAGTGGAATAACTAGTGCAATACTACCGTAAATCCTCAAATTGTGGCCGGGGTCTTTTATTTACTTAGGCTGCACAAAGCACAGGTCTTTATTTGGGGCAGGCTTGTATTCGAGGCAGGCCTTTATTTCTTATTAGGCTTCTGTTGTAGAATTTCATTCTTAGAAATAAAGTAAAAGGCTACACTTAAAGTGGCCCAGCACATCAACACTTCCTGTAACCGTTCAGAAATCAATTAGTGTAGACTAATCAGGAACACCGTTTGGTAAGTCATAGTGTCAGACTTACTGTAGTTTATTGCAAATATTCTCAAACACAATAAATCACATGCAAGTCCAGAATCCATAAAATAAGAACTTGCCAGACACCTTCATGAACAATAACAAATTAGCGTAGATAACAACAAGTTAAGGATCTTTTTTTCCTAAAGTGCGTTTTATTGTGAGACATGCATTTCGTTTGGAGCAGCATACATTTTACATTGACATTTTTGTCATTTGGCAGACGCTTTTAATCCAAAGTGACTTACAAGTGCATAGGTTCTACCATAGGTTCTTCACATCCAGAACTAGAAAAATACACAAGGAATGCTGTTCTAAACATAGTCGTCATCATAAGTGCCATTATTATTATTATTATTATTATTTTTTTTTTTTTGGGGGGGGGGGGGGGTAGACAAGGATAGGGATATCAGAAAGGAGGGGCGGGGGAAATCAGGAGGGAGGACTAAGGTAGAGTTTGAAAAGGTGGGTTTTGAGTCTGCGTCGAAATAGGGGGAGGGATTCTGCTGTCCTGACAGTGGTAGGCAAATCATTGGAACCAGAGGAACCAGAACGGAAAACAGGCGTGTACGTGCAGCTCGACCGCCAGGTGCAAGTAGAGAGGGCGCATACCGGCAGGCTATCAAAAGACTCTTACCGGCGCCACAATTACTCAATATATGCTCCTGGGATTAGCATTATTGCTGAAATCTCGGCGGAGAACTCAGAGGCTGAGGATCTAGCCAACACAATACACGCAAAATACTGCCATGATAGTTGCGAGCCCAGGTCGGCGTGTATTTAGAGAGCTCCTTAGAGTTAACTTGACAGGAACCGGCGTAGAGACCCCCATAGGTTCCCTTCGTGCCAAATTACAAGAGCCATACACCACCAATCCTTTAATGGGCCGAACTTGACTGCCTTTCCCAGCTTGGAAACAACCACGGACGTACCAAGCCGCTGGTCTTTAGTCACTCTGTCCCCCTGAGTATTCAGTTGTAATTTAGGCTGAAAAGTTACAAGATGAATTAGAGTCATGGAGATCACGCAAGTTACAAACAAAATAGTTTATTCGCAGACAGGTAGGTTGTTAGCTTTAGAATATCACAGTCAATTACAAAATAGACAAATTGAAAATAAAAATTATAGAGTAAATACCCAGCCTGCTTTGGCTACACACCTATACAGAGTATGCAAAGTTGAGTGCCATCTTCCCTGATAGGCTTGTCTCCCTTTTTTATGCCAAATCATGTGTTTGATCCAGGCGGCAGTGCCATCAATTAGCCTGGTGGGGTTGTCAAATCTAAAATTTAGGCCCCCTCCTTTGGGTGTTGCCAAGCAAGGGTAAATAGAGAATTAGATGATTTACCAGAGAGGACATTCCACTGTTTCCAGTTTTACATTGAGTTCCTGAAACTATGGTTTATTCAACTCCATTTGGTATGGGATGTATCTCATCCGATTCCTTGATTTTACTGGATCGCATCCATACCAAACAGATTATCCTAATGTCTTATTATGGTGCAGTTATCATGAAACCTCCCTCCTGAGTACATGCAATTCATGTTATTACTACATAAGACATAATGCAATACAAGGATCACATGGGCAATGTTTACAAGGTTTTACCGGGTCTATTGACCATCTCAACAACAGTTTTGAAGTTTTCATCCAGGAGAGCAGTCACTGGGGTAATGACAGCTGTGCCCAAAGGAGGGCACTGTGGTACTGTCCGGAGTCTTTCCCCTTGGAAGTGACCAGGTATGGGGTCACGGGAGAGGTCGCAAATGTTTTGGCTCACATTCTTTTCCCATGAGTTTTTAATGGCCCTCATGGCCTAATTGACCTTGAACCACTCATACACCCATCATATATCTACCCCTTATCTCCTTGGTGTCAATGGTCTGAAACTCCCCAAAAGGTAATCCAAACAGCATTGTCCTTTGTCCCTTTTGACACATACCAGGAGCCCCAGCTCACAGGCTCCTCACAAATGGCAGCCCTTCTTGAGTCACACTTTGCCTCCCTCCTACAACTGCTTCAGCCTTTGGCAAGCAACTCAGAAGGGGGCAGCAAGCGACTGGTTCTCTAGCTTGAGAGCAATGTGTTGGAGACCCATGGTGTAGGAAAACAACTTTTCATTGGCAACAGTATTAAACCAACCAACAATATAAAATATTAAGAAGAGCTCTTTTATTTCATTGAGTTAAATCGAAACAATGTCTTCTAGTGCTCATGGACTGGTAGGCAATATTACCAATCAATTAATACCAATCAATTATTGCTTGAATGCCACAGCCTATTTGAGTATTGTTGCTGACCATGTGCATCCCTTCATGTCCACAATGTACCCATCTTCTAATGGCTACTTCCAGCATTATAATGCACCATGTCACAAAGCAAAACTCATCTCAAACTGTACATGTACATGGCAATGAGTCCAATGTTCTTCAGTGGCCTTCCCAGTCACCGGATCTGAATCCAAGACCTTTGGGATGTGGTAGAATGGGGGATTTGTAGCATGAATGTGCAGCTAACAAATCTGCAGAAATTTTGTGATGCAATCATGTAAACATGGAACAGAATCTCAAAGGAATGTTTTCAACATCTTGTGGAATCCATGCCATTAAGAATTGAGGCTGTTTTGAGAGCAAAGGGTGGCACAATCCAGTAATTGCATAGTGTTTCTAATAAAGTGCTCAGTGAGTGAAATCTTTAGACAATTTTTGGCAGTTTAAAATGACACAGTGCGGGTGTGTGTTGCAGGGCCTCGGGTGTGTCTGGGAGAGGGTCTCGTACGCATGGAGCTCTTCCTGATTCTCGTGACGCTGCTACGCCGCTTCAAGTTCGTCTGGCCTGAAGACGCAGGGGTGCCAGACTACACCCCTGTTTTTGGTGTCACTCACTCGCCCAAACCCTATAAAATGGTTGTTAGACTAAGAGGTAGTGAAGGCCTCTAGTGCCCCGTGTATTTTGTGGTGCACTGTCAGTATCTATGCACTGTGTGTGTGTGTGTGTGTGTGTGTGTGTGTATGTCTGTGCGCGTGCATGCACGCATGGTTATTCAAAGACAGTCTTGATAAGAGCACCAGTATATGCCTAAAATAAAATATAAAACACAAATGTTCATGCTTAAATTGCCACTGCTACAAGGTAATCAGTGAGAATGTGCAAACGATGCATCCATATAGGGTGACGTCAGGGAATTTGGGACACTTCAGTTTCTGAGTCTGCCATTCTGTGTCAATGCTTGGCTGTCCATTCACCTTCAAGACATCAAATCTCAACACGTCAACCAGTACTAACTACAGCAATTAATATGTGGACAGTGGTGTATTTTCAACAAATATAGATAGAGAGGAAAATAATATTTGTTATCACAACATTTAGGTTTCTTATTGAGTTAGGACTCAAGTCAAGAAGTTATGAACGCAACATTTAGGATGTATGACCAGAAACAAGCAGTTAATTTTGTCACAGTTTACTTTGAAGAATGTGCAGCAAGCACACAGTTGTTTCTAAGTGGGTTTAAGCCATTGTCTTGTTTCCGTAGGTTCATTCTTGTAATTAAATAGACAGATAAATACAAAGATGATGCCTGTGTTCAAAACCACGCACTGGCATAGTACTCATACTAAATTTCAGGCTTATTTTAATTGAAATAGTAATAGTATGCTCAGTACAGGGTTTTGAACGCAACCCATGTCAACAATGTCAAATGAAAGGCAGGAATACACCCTGGACAGGTCACCCATCCACCTGAGCCAATACACCATTCATTCGCACATTCATACATACAGCAATTAGCCTGTATAAACTGTGTCTTTGGACTGTGAGAGGAAGCTGGAGAATCTGGATAAAACCCACATGGACAGCGGTCCCTTGGCCGGCATTCTAACTCAGTACCTTCTAGCTGTGAGGCAACAATGCTAATCACTGCCAAAATCATACATTAGAACTGAAAATAATATAAAAACCAACTCCAGAAAGTGACATATCACTTGAAGGTCAAATATTGCATCCCAGCCATTCACTTTCAGTTAACTTCAAGAGTAAATTCAATTCATCTAGAAATCTCAGCGGTGATGTTTGTTATAGTTTGGTACAGATGTAACTGATACTGCCAGACTAATCCCTAGGTTCACATAGAGGGTGATTTTGCACAATGAAGCATAATTACTGCTGGTCCCTTAAACGTGACCTTAAATTACTCATTTCTTGTTGGTAATCTTTAGCCAGGGTGATATCTGTGACTTTCAACAGAAAGTTTATCGAATTACACTCATAGCTTTGTCAAAGGCATATATATCTCTAAATCCCATATTATAGGCTTGGGATTTCCCATTGTCCAGTACAAAGCATTAGGCATGGCCTCATGACAAACTGGATCTGCTCTTCTAACCTGACAAAAGACTTAATTATCAAAGAATCCAGAGAGGTGGGGCAAATATGAGTCTATATACAGCATGTCTGTTTGTGTTTTGATAATAATTGTCCAGTAGACCAGTAGAGCAGTAGTCACAATGCTGGGATCCCTAATTCTCCTTTGGACTGGCTTCTGGCTCCTTTTTGTCCTCTTTTTCACTGTTAAAAACGGAATGAATGCAAAAAACCCCACACCGGTCCATACCATGGGCCAGCGAGACTTGCAGGGTTAAATAAAGAAGAGTAAATCATTGAGTCAATCATTGAAAGTAGAAACGTCAGGGGTGGACTTTGTTTGTTAAACAGTGGTGCAAAGGAAAGTAGAAGAGTAGTCACCATGCTGGGCTCTGTGATTCTCCTCTGGATCAGCTTCAGCCTCCTTATCCTGCTCTTCAGAACTAGGAGGCCCAGAAACTTCCCCCCCGGACCTCGGCCCATCCCAATTTTCGGAAATCTGCTGCAGTTTAACCTAGTAGATCTTCTCAATGATTTCAAGAAGGTACAGTAATAGCTGAAGTAATGAATAAGTGCAAATTTCTGTACACCCTCTCAAAACCTGATTATGTCCTCGAAATTAGATATTAAATGTGACATGAATTGGTCACATCTTTGGATTTTACTGTTTTTACTATCAGTTCTAGTGACAAAGATTTACCCATCGCAGACTAATTAATTGCTTCTAAGAACATTGGTGATATATGAATCTAGGCCTTTCATATGCAATACTTTTAAGTCACTCAGGATATCAGGCATCTGTAAATGTGATGTAAAATGCATTAGTTTCACATAACAATATATATATATATGTGTGTGTGTGTGTGTGTGTGTGTGTGTGTGTGTGTGTGTGTGTGTGTGTGTGTGTGTGTTTCTTTTTTGTGTGTGTTAGTATAAAATAACACATTTGAGATTTCCAAATATTCATTTTCCAAAAGTTTAATTTTACTGAGACATTTTTATATTTAATTTTAAAAAGTAACATATTATTGTAAGCAATCGACTACTTTTTACATAAAAACTTGATCAAGGCTGTCTGAGATAAGGAGCACAGTGACAAGTTATCCAACAGGCTCGGAACAACCTCCCTGCTGATTGTATTATAGAACTGCAGGACAGTGTTGGCTCAGAGAAGTGATGCAGTTTTAACACCGAAGGGTGGTCTCAAAAAATATTGATTTGATTCAGTTTTTAACTATTCTGCCAAATTACTAAAATGTAATGTCAAATGTATTATTTAGGACCTTTCATTGAATTCTTAAAAAAATAATTCAATGAAAGGTCCAGACTTTTGCACAGTACTGTATTTAACAATAACCTTAGAGATATTTGGGGGAAAATATGGGTGGAAAAAGTAATAATGAATGTCAATGTGCCTGTCTGCACAATATGGCTATTCATTTGATTTCCATCTTCCATTGTAAATGTAAGCTGTCGGAGCGCTATGGGAAGGTCTACAGTATCTATCTTGGGAGGAAGCCAGCTGTGGTGCTCAACGGCCTGCAGGCAATGAAGGAAGCACTGGTCACTCAATCTGTGGATTTTAGTGGACGGCCCAAAGGCCTTATGGTAAATCATTTGTCGGAGGGGAAAGGTAATAATAGCTACCTTACACCATTCAAATTCACGCCACACACTTCAAAGATTCCTCTTGGCAGTTATTGGCATGTATTAAGATGTTAAAATCATGAGAATATTGTAAGTTAATTTTAAAGTGTGCAAGTATTACCCACAATGACATGAATTTGAGACAAACAAATCACGTTCTCAAAGTAGTACTGTACATATCCAGATCTGGTTTACAGAATACAAGCTGAAGAAATAGATACAGGCACTTGGCACAAATGGTACTCTAATAGGAAACATAAAATTGCAAATGACCACAACAAAAATAATAAACAAAGCTACACTGGCTTGGGAATATAACTAAAATGGGAAAAGTAAATGACTACAGAGATGAAAACGAAAGCCTTCAAAATGATGGTATCACTCAATATTTCTTAAAGATTTTTTAAGAATATTGCCACTAGTGGCCTGGAGGACTAACAACTTTGAATCTCTTAGGAGTTGGCATGACTGATGGGCCAATATGGAAGGAGCACCGGAGATTTGCCCTCACAACCCTACGGAATTTTGGCATGGGGAAACAATCCATGGAGGAGAGGATTCTGGGAGAGATTTCCTACATAGTCACACATTTGGAAAATAATGCTGGTAGCACTGATAGCAAAATACACATTTACACATCTGCTTCCTTTGTGGACTTCTCTCTGTTTGTAGATATCATAGTTCAGTTGTGTGCAATGTTTTTGTATGAATCATGAACCATAATCTCACAATTTAGGAATTTATGAAAGGGCACTAATCTCTATTTTGCTGCCATTTCTGGAAGGCAAATCTACAGACCCCCAAACCCTGTTCCACAAGGCCGGATTCAACATCATCTGTACTGTCCTGTTTGGGACTCGATTCAAACATGAAGATGAGTTTTTGCAGCTCAACATCCGCTGTATCAGAGAAACCACAAAGATCATCAATGGCCCCTGGTCCATGGTAAGTGCTCCAAACTCAGCCCAAACAGTAAGCATGAGCATTTAAGTGAAAATGAGAAATGAAAATTTCAAACTGCTTAATGAAGAGCAAGAAAAAAAACTAATCCCTCTACTTTTTAAAATTGGTTTAATTTACAGGCACAAAGAAATATTGAGATTTGTCATTTTTTTAAATCACACGTGTTTTATGTGCACATTGTCAGATTTTTTAAAGTGCCATTTTTATACATTTTCATTTCACCATTTACAAATTACAGCAGTGTTTATATATAATCCCCCCATTTCAGGGCACCATAATGTTTGGGACACAGCAATGTTATGTAAATGAAAGCAGTCATGCTGAGAATTTTATTGCATATTCTTTGCATGCCATGACTTCCTGATGTATGCGACCTATGAACATCAATATGGTCTGGATATCTTATTTTCCGGTTGTCCTACAAGCGAAAATAATTTGCATTTGAATGGATCTGTGTGAGAATTGGGGGGTGGGTCTATATTCAGCTGTAAATTATGCTGATACAGTATGGAACACATTTGTTGGCTCAATGGCTTTAAGTCATCAAGGGTCCAAGGTATCAAATGAGCCACAAACAACCATGCTGTCAGATATGCAGAAGATAAGAAAATAATTGTTTCCCCTGAATATTTTTTCCATTGAGTTCAACAGGAAACTTTGTCAGGGGAAACAATTATTTTTCTATCTCCTGCAGCATCTTGCAGCAGCACAGTGGTTTGATACTCATTTAATACCCTTGAACTCTTGAAGACTTAAAGCCAACACTGCTGTAATTTCTTCATTAAATCAAAATATATAAAACGGCCCTTTATTAAAATCGGTACAGACGCAAATAAATAAATGGTGGGTCTTTGTCCCAAACATTATGGAGGGCACTGTATATACTATATATGGTTTATAATAAAAATATAATAAGAAAAATAATACTTTATTTATATAGCGACTTTGTCGGACTCTATGTTGCTTTACAAAAACAAAAAACTGGTAAAATGCATACATACTGTACCTGCAAAACCTGTAATCTTCACACTGCAGATTTATGATACTTTGCCGCTGCTCAGGAACCTCCCCCTGCCCTTCCAGAAGGCCTTTGAGAACATCAGCATGATCAGAAAATCACTAGGAGACCGGGTGTCTCAACACAAGGAGTCTCGGGTCCCGGGAGAGCCACGGGACCTAACTGACTGCTACCTAGATGAAATGGAAAAGGTACCACATACCTCAGTAAAGCGTGGATCCATCCATCCATCCATTATCTTAACCTGCTTATCCTGAACAGGGTCGTAGGGGGGCTGGCGCCTATCCCAGCATACATTGGCTGAAAGGCAGGAATACACCCTGGACAGGTCGCCAGTCCATCGCAGGGCACACACATCATTCACTCACCCACGGGCAATTTAGACTCTCCAATCAGCCTAACCTGCATGTCTTTGGACTGTGGGAGGAAACCCACATGAACACGGGGAGAACATGCAAACTCCACACAGAGAGGCCCCGGCAGACCAGGATTCGAACCCAGAACCTCCTTGCTGTGAGGTGGCAGTGCTACCCACTGCACCATCCGTGCCGCCCTGAAGCGGGGATGTACATTCAATTTTAGTACATTGTCACCTTTTCAAAATAATGAAATAAAACAATGATACTCAATGATGGATCTCTCCTTGCTGTCTTCATTGATGTCTCTGTCAGAGGGGAGATGATGGCTCCTCCTTCAGTGAATATCAGCTGGTTTGTTATCTGCTGGACCTCCTCTTTGCTGGAACAGACACAACCTCCAACTCACTCCTCACAGCCTTCCTGTACCTCATGACTCACCCAGATGTTCAGGGTGAGTTATCAGTTGTGTTTCTCTGGTTGCCTCTGCATGAGACTGAAATGCACACAGCTGCAACAGCCTTTAACGTGGAGAAAAGCCTCTCCCAGCTCAGTGACGTGTGCCATCTCTCCCTGTGTTCTCCAGAGAGGTGTCAGAAGGAGATCGATGAGGTGCTTGGGGAGAAGGAGCAGGCCACATTTGAGGACAGGCACAGGATGCCCTACACACAGGCCATGATCCACGAGATTCAGCGAGTCGCCGACACAGCACCTCTCGCTGTGTTCCATGCCACCACCAAAGACACACGGCTGATGGGCTATGATATCCCCAAGGTGAGGCCACAGAGCATCCTTTACTAGACCCAATGGCAGCTCAGATGGAAGCACAGAACAGCCCCTGAAACCAACAGTACTACTGTCAGCAAACTTCTACAGCTTTCCTCTTTAATTTATAGCTCCCACTTTTCCATATCTCCCTCTATGTCTCCTTCCCCCTCATCCCTCCATCTTGTCTTCCCTGCCTGTTCTGGTGTCAGGGAACCATCATCATCCCCAACCTCTCCTCTGTACTGAGTGAAGAAACCCAGTGGAAGTTTCCTCATGAGTTCAACCCCTCCAACTTCCTAAACGATGAGGGGGAGTTTGTGAAGCCAGAGGCCTTCATGCCCTTCTCTGCAGGTAAGAATCAAACACATCCTGAGGAGTGACTTTGCTTTGGGTTGTTAAAGTGAAATAAGCAATGTAATGCCGAGTGCAATACTAGTTGCATGAACAGCATGTAATATGATCAGAGCCTGCTCTGTATATTTAAGCCCTGAATTGTACGCCCTATGGATGGTGTAAGCCCTAAAGAACTGCATAGAGTTGTTCTGCCAGAAGCCGGTTCTGAATATGATCAATACAATTGCAGGGATTTTTAGCAGCCCAAGTTTTAGAAGAATGTCAAAGGATATCTATATGAAATGAATGCAGCACTGGTATTCATATGTACAAAATATTAATCGGCTTAACTTGGGTATATTTTGAGAATGTCCTCTTAACAATGGGCTGTGAATTTTAAAGAAATGTGAAATTCCATGCTGATAACATACGATTTGGTGGTGTTATTTTATATTGGCTGCAGTTCATATAATTTCAAAATATACAGTGCAGTACATATCTATTGGGAAACAATTTTGGCAGCACTGCAGCGCATTCAGTTTGAAAAACTAATATGAGTGTCAGCTTTCTACACACCTTTCTAATACACAGTTTCGCCATTTTAGGGGAGCAAATGCAATTGGACAAACGCCTGCTCAGCTGTTCATTGGCCAACTATGTGTCATTAAATAATTTCATGCACAAGAAAGCTAACAAAAGGCGACAGACAGCACTTTACAGTATCTGCGCATTCGACAGCAAACATCTCATTGTGATTTGCAATCATTACCAGCCTACCAGTCTGCCCTTGCCCCCCACCCTACGCCCCCTCCTGCCCTGTGCACAGTGATGGATTTGGGAATTCAAATGCTTGAAGCTTTTATATCGTTTGGCTTTGACGGTTTGACATGACACCGTGTGGATGTGTGTAACAGGGCCCCGGGTGTGTCTGGGAGAGGGTCTCGCACGCATGGAGCTCTTCCTGATTCTTGTGACGCTGTTACGCCGCTTCAAGTTCATCTGGCCTGAAGACGCAGGGGTGCCGGACTACACGACTGTTCTTGGTGCCACTCAATCACCAAAACCCTATAAAATGTTTGTTAGACTAAGAGGTAGTGAAGGCCTCTAGTGCCCTATGTATTTTGTGGTGCACTGTCAGTATCTATGCACTGTGTGTGTGTGTGTGTGTGTGTGTGTGTGTGTGTGTGTGTGTGTGTGTGTGTGTGTATGTCTGTGCGCGTGCATGCACGCATGGTTATTCAAAGACAGTCTGGATAAGAGCACCAGTATATGCCTAAAATAAAATATAAAACACAAATGTTCATGCTTAAATTGCCTCTGCTACAAGGTCATCAGTGAGAATGTGCAAACGATGCATCCATATAGGGTGACGTCAGGGAATTTGGGACACTTCAGTTTCTGAGTCTGCCATTCTGTGTCTCTATGCTTGGCTGTCCTTTCACCTTCAAGACATCAAATCTTAACACGTCAACCAGTACTAACTACAGCAATTAATATGTGGACAGTGGTGTAACCAGTACTAACTACAGCAATTAATATGTGGACAGTGGTGTATTTTTAACAAATATACTGATCAGTTCTATTCGCCAATAGAGAGGAAAATAATATTTGTTATCACAATATTTAGGTTTCTTATTGAGTTAGGACTCAAGTCAAGAAGTTATGAACGCAACATTTAGGATGTTTGACTAGAAACAAGCAGTTAATTTTGTCACAGTTTACTTTAATGTGCAGCAAGCACACAGTAGTTGTTTCTAAGTGGGTGTAGGCCATTGTCTTGTTTCCGTAGGTTCGTTGTTGTAATTAAATAGACAGATAAATACAAAGATGATGCCTGTGTTCAAAACCACGCACTGGCATAGTACTCATCCTAAATTTCAGGCTTATTTTAATTGAAATAGTAATAGTATGCTCAGTACAGGGTTTTGAACGCAACCCATGTCAACAATGTCAAATGAAAGGCAGGAATACACCCTGGACAGGTCACCCATCCATCTGAGCCAATACACCATTCATTCGCACATTCATACCTACAGCAATTAGCCTGTATAAACTGTATGTCTTTGGACTGTGAGAGGAAGCTGGAGAATCTGGATAAAACCCACATGGACAGGGGTCCCTTGGCCGGCATTCCAACTCAGTACCTTCTAGCTGTGAGGCAACAGTGCTAATCACTGCCAAAATCATACACTAGAACTGAAAATAATATAAAAACCAACTCCAGAAAGTGACATATCACTTGAAGGTCAAATACTGCATCCCAGCCATTCACTTTCAGTTAACTTAAAGAGTAAATTCAATTCATCTAGAAATCTCAGCGGTGATGTTTGTTATAGTTTGGTACAGATGTAACTGATACTGCTAGACTAATCTCTAGGTTCACATAGAGGGTGATTTTGCACAATGCTGGTCCCTTAAACGTGATCTTAAATTACTTATTTCTGGTGGTAACGAATTACACTCATAGCTTTATCAAAGGCATATATATCTCTAAATCCCATATTATAGGCTTGGGATTTCCCATTGTCCAGTACAAAGCATTAGGCATGGCCTCATGACAAACTGGATCTGCTCTTCTAACCTGACAAGAGACTTAATTATCAAAGAATCCAGAGAGGTGGGGCAAATATGAGTCTATATACAGCATGTCTGTTTGTGTTTTGATAATAATTGTCCAGTAGACCAGTAGAGCAGTAGTCACAATGCTGGGATCCCTCCTTTGGACTGGCTTCTGGCTCCTTTTTGTCCTCTTTTTCACTGTTAAAAACGGAATGAATGCAAAAAACCCCACACTGGTCCATACCATGGGCCAGTGAGACTTGCAGGGTTAAATAAAGAAGAGTAAATCATTGAGTCAGTCATTGAAAGTAGAAACATCAGGGGTGGACTTTGTTTGTTAAGCAGTGGTGCAAAGGACAGTTGAACAGAAGTCACCAGGCTCCGTGATTCTCCTCTGGATCAGCTTCAGCCTCCTTATCCTGCTCTTCAGGACTAGGAGGCCCAGAAACTTCCCCCCCCCCGGACCTCGGCCCATCCCAATATTTGGGAACCTGCTGCAGCTGAACCTGGTCAATCTTCTCAAAGATCTCAGGAAGGTATAGTAAAAACTGAAATCAAGAACCATTCTTAGAGTATGTATTTTAGAACGTTTTGTCAAAATTCTGGTGTTCTAGAAATTGCTTTCAAGTACCAGTAGTCTTCATTACATCAGCATGAGGATGTATTTAACATTTCACTGTTAACAAATGTATTAGTTGGAATAATATGTATACATTGGCAAAAATTCATAATTAGTTAACAATTAACAAATACTGTGTTTTTCCTTCAAATATGAATTGGCATTAACTAATCTAGTTGTTAACATGAAATAATGATATAAACAAAGCGGTACAGTAACTACTTCTCAGTAGTTATTTATTTAGCAATTCAATTCATAAGCTTATTGTAAAGTATTACTCAATTTAAATGGCCCATATGTAAATCGCATCTTTAGATTTTACTTTTGCCCGGCTGAAAATTTTGTATTAAACTGAGACCATTGTCGCATTATTTCCCTTATTTGCCTTATTTAGACAGCTCATCTATAATCCTATTTTGAGAAAAATATTAAAGACCATTCATTCCCTTCCAACAGTAATTGCTACTTGTGTTCTTACGAAAGAGTGAAATTAAATTCAGGCTTTGGAAACGGACTTGAAAAAAACAAAAAAACAAGGACATGACCTCTGTGTCCTCAGTGGTAGTTGTTCCTGGGAGTCCCCGACTGTATAATGCTTGGACAGAGGCAGCTCATTTAGTAACTGAACCGGTTGGCCAACATCCAATAATAGTTTAAATGCTTGTTTTCAACCAACATTTCACATACCTTTTTTTTTTTTTCAAGAAAAAGTTTATTTAAAATGTACAAAGCAAGAATTAGCCTTCCATCTCACCTTCCCAATGAACATTATTTAGTTCATTAGTTTCAGTGGGCCAATGAGGCCAATGACCATCATGCCAAATAAGCAGTTGCTATCAGAAAGGTGAGACTAACTTCCTGGTGGGAAAATGTCTATTCTCTTCATTTCCATCCTCTAAAGCTGTCGGAGCGCTATGGGAAGGTCTACAGTATCTATCTTGGGAGGAAGCCAGCTGTGGTGCTCAACGGTCTGCAGGCAATGAGGGAAGCACTGGTCACTCAATCTGTGGAGTTTGCTGGACGACCCAAAGGCCTTATGATAAATCATCTAATGCAGAATAAGGGTAATAATAGCTACTGTACACCATTCAAAATCAGACCACACTCTTCACAAATTCCTCTCTACTTGGCAGTTGAAGCCCGCATGTCTAAAGATGTAATAATCATGAGAATATTGAAACACTCAAAGTAGTACATATCCAGGCTCCTGGTCTACACAATACAAGCACCTGGGAAACTGAAGACACACCTCTTCAAGCAGCACCTCTCCCCATCCCTCCCTACCTCCCTGTGAACCTTAATTGTTGTCTCTGTGACTTGCTTTGTGTATCGGTATTTTTAGTTGGCTAGTTAAGCAGTGTTTGGATAGTTAACTTTGTTCACCTTTGCTCTGTTTCTTTGTTTCTTTGTTCTCAAAAAAAAAAAAAAAAAAAAAAAAAGGGCCCTCGTCCTTATCTTTGTTGTACCGGTAGCAATTGAAATTGTACTTCCCTCTAGGGTCTTTCAGCGAACTTATCCCTGGTTATGGGTATGCACTTTGTTGTACGTCGCTCTGGATAAGAGCGTCTGCCAAATGCCAATAATGTAATGTAATGTATTTCAACTGGCTTGAAAATAAAACAACTGTGGCGAAAGTACACTACACAAATGAAAATGAAAGCCTTAAAAAAAGTATTCTTGAGAAAATTCAGGCATCACTCAATCATTATTAACGTTGTTTTAAGAATATTGCCCCCTGTGGCCTGGATGACTAACAACTTTGAATCTCTCAGGAGTTGGCATGACTGATGGGCCAATATGGAAGGAGCACAGGAGATTTGCCCTCACAACCCTACGAAACTTTGGCATGGGGAAACAATCCATGGAGGAGAGGATTCTGGGAGAGATTTCCTACATAGCCTCACATTTGGAAAAGAATGCTGTTACACTTAAACTCTTCTACACATCTGCTTCCTTCCTTCCAAAATACACATTTACACATCTGCTTCCTTCGTGGACTTCTCTCTGTTTGTACATATGAGAGTTCAGCTGTGTGCCATGTTTTTTTAATCATAAACATATTTAGGAATGTGACTTACGAAAGGGCACTGATCTCTAATTTGCTGCCATTTCTGGAAGGTAAAGCTACAGACCCCCAGAACTTGTTCCACAAGGCCACATTCAAGATCATCTGTACTGTCCTGTTCGGGACTCGATTCAAACATGAAGATGAGTTTCTGCAGCTCAACATCCGCCATATCAGAGAAATCATCAATGGTCCCTGGGCCATGGTAAGTGCTCCAAACTCAGCCCAAACAGTAGAGAGTTGTGAACTCAATTTGATGGGAGACAATTTGACATTTTAAGTGAAAATGAGAAATGACATTTTCAAACGTAATTAATCCCTCCACTTTTTTTAAATGTAAAAATTAAAAAATTGGTTTAATTCACAGGAACAAAGAAAATAATATTTTGGCTATTCCCACTGCTAAGACAACATCTAAAATGTTGCTTCTCTGCAGGGTCTCTAGTACTATACACACATATGGATTATTCTTAATCACGTGACAATTACCTTGACGACAACGTGTTGGAGGATAAGCCATAGCAATCCATAGGAACCCATTCATTTTGGTGGTCAAACACAGGGCTTAAACTAGGCCTAGATGAAATGGTATCCATAAAAAAATATTATGATGGTGCCCAGTCAATATCAGTTTTCATATACAGTGGGCTCAAGAATTATTGGCACCCCTCACCAGCAATGCACAAACAAGGCTTAAAAAAAAAGAATAATATAATTATAGAGAAAGGTAATACACCAACATGTGCCAAATACTGTACTTTATTAATGTTTCAATGGAAACAACTAAAATCAAAACAATCATTTAATAAAAAATAAATTTAAACAAAATCAAGGTTTCAGAATTACTAGTACTTAGTGCAACCACCTCTGGCCAGGATAACAGCATGGAGTCTCTTCCTGTAATTTTTGACAAGATTAAGGAACACATTTGGAGGGATTTTGGACCATTCCTCTTTGCATATCCTTTCAAGATCCTTCACGTTCTTGGGTTTGTGCTTATCAACTGACATCTTCAACTCAGCCCACAGGTTTTCGATTGGATTGAGGTCTGGTGACTGAGATGGCCATTGCAGAACGTAGATTTTGTTGTCACGGAACCATTTCTGTGTGGATCTTGAGATGTGTTTTGGGTCATTGTCTTGTTGGAAAGTCCACCTACGACCTCTACGACTTCTGGCAGAGGGGACCAGATTTTCAGCCAAAATTGCCTGATACTTGCTGGAATTCATTATGCCATCAATCCTAACCAGTGCCCCTGGACCTCTGGAATTAAAACAGCCCCAAAACATGACTGACCCACCACCATATTTCACTGTGGGTATGAGGTGCTTCTCCTTGTATGCATCTCTGTTCCTACGCCAAACATACCAATGCTGTATCTGACCAAAACGTTCAATTTTGGTCTCATCTGACCAGATAACCTTGTTCCAGTCATAATGTAAATGACGGTTGGCAAACTCCAAGCGCTTTCTTCTGTGTCTTGTGGTCAGAAAAGGCTTTCTTCTGGCAACCCTTCCAATGAGGCTGTGGTTATGGAGGTGGCGTTTGATGGTGCTTTTTGAAACCTGGTGACCCCAAGATGCCACCAAGGCCTGCAATTCTTTCACTGTGATCCTTGGGGATTTTGTTGCTTCTCTCACCATTCTCCTCAGTATCCTGGGGGGCAAGATGCAGTTGCGTCCTCTACCCATGAGATTTTCAACAGTTCCATATCTTTTGAACTTATAATTGCTCTGACAGTGCTCAGTGGTAAATTCAATGAAAGTCTACGACCATCTGCCTCTTTTGAACTGCCAATTCTTTTGTTTTCTTAATGGTGTTGGATGACAAAGGGATATTGCATGTGTGTTACCTCATTTTTATAGCCTAGTGAAACAGTAAGTGATGTAATCACTCAATACAGTTCCTTAACACATAGATAAACTTAAATAAGTGGAATTTAATACCTGGTTAATATTCTGGTAGGTGTTATTTACAATAATCTTTAAGGGTGCCAATAATTGTGAAACATTGATTTGAAGGAAATTGATTTTTAATTAAATCAGTAAATGATTTTTGTTGGTTCCATTGAAACATTAATATAGCACAGTATTTATCACATGTTGGTATTTCGAGTTTGTCTATAAATATATTGTTTAGAATTTTTTTGAGTATTGTTTGTTCATTTTCTGTCAGGGGTGCCAATAATTTTTGAGCCCATTGTAAAGGTTGGATGTAGATTTAGACTTGTATCAAGAACAATCCACATACAGTATCAGTGGTGGCTGATGGGTTATAATAAATACATAATAAGAATGATCTGTGTGATTAATACAGTGACTTTGTTAGACCAAGGTCCCTTTACAAAAACAAAAAACAGGAAAAGGGCACCAATACTGCACCTGCAAAACATGTAATCTTCCACACTGCAGATTTATGATACTCAGGAACCTCCCCCTGCCCTTCCAGAAGGCCTTTGAGAACATCAGCATGATCAGAAAGTCACGGGCAGACCAGGTGTCCCAACACAAGGAGTCCCGGGTCACAGGAGAGCCACGGGACCTAATCGACTGCTACCTAGATGAAATGGAAACGGTACCATGGTGTCATGGTTTTCACTGCCTACTTCTGGAAATTCCAGTATTTACCTCTCTAGATCTCAAGAGGGCGTGCCGGCCAAGTTCAGCAGGAGAAATTACCTCCCGCATGTGGAATGCGGGTGTAATCATGGCCGATTGCAGTCAGCTGCGTGGGGAGCTATTTAAGTCTCTTCCTGGCACTGCTCTGCGCTTTGGTATTTCAGTTTGACATGTGCACTGAGCTGGTATAGAGGTATTGAGGCAGGCAGGCAGGCAGGCAGGCAGGCAGGCAGGCAGGCAGGCAGGCAGGCAGGCAGGCAGGCAGGCAGGCAGACAGACAGACAGACAGGCAGGCAGGCAGGCAGACAGACAGACAGGCAGGCAGGCAGGCAGGCAGGCAGAGAGTTTTTGAAAGACTGAATTGCTTTCAGCCTTGACTAGTCTATTTTTGTTTCTTGGATCTGCTTCTGTTTAGAGGAGCAAGTGGCAGAGTTCGGCACTTAAGGTTTAGCCCTTTCGAGACTGCTGGTAAAAAATCTTGTTTTGTTTTTCCTGACCATTATAGTTCAGGTCAGATTTTCGGTTGGTGTATCGCCGGGGAGTTTGGTTCCCTTTTTCTGTTATTTTCTCACAAAACTCACCCACTTCTTTGGGGATTTCGTGCTAGTTTGCACTCACGGTTTTGTTTCAGTGGGTAGTTTGCCAGGGAGTCTCTCCCGTTTTCTGTTACAGTGGGGCAAAAAAGTATTTAGTCAGCCACCAATTGTGCAAGTTCTCCCACTTAAAAAGATGAGAGGCCTGTAATTTTCATCATAGGTATACCTCAACTATGAGAGACAAAATGAGAAAAAAAAATCCCAAAAATCACATTGTCTGATTTTTTAAGAATTTATTTGCTAATTATGGTGGAAAATAAGTATTTGGTCAATAACAAAAGTTAATCTCAATACTTTGTTATATACCCTTTGTTGGCAATGACAGAGGTCAAACGTTTTCTGTAAGTCTTCACAAGGTTTTCACACACTGTTGCTGGTATTTTGGCCCATTCCTCCATGCAGATCTCCTCTAGAGCAGTGATGTTTTGGGGCTGTCGCTGGGCAACACGGAGTTTCAACTCCCTCCAAAGATTTTCTATGGGGTTGAGATCTGGAGACTGGCTAGGCCACTCCAGGACCTTGAAATGCTTCTTATGAAGCCACTCCTTCGTTTCCCGGGCGGAGCCCCAGATCGAGGGAGATTATCAGTGGTCTTGTATGTCTTCCATTTTCTAATAATTGCTCCCACAGTTGATTTCTTCACACCAAGCTGCTTACCTATTGCAGATTCAGGCTTCCCAGCAGGTGCAGGTCTACAATTTTGTTTCTGGTGTCCTTTGACAGCTCTTTGATCTTGGCCATAGTGGAGTTTGGAGTGTGACTGTTTGAGGTTGTGGACAGGTGTCTTTTATACTGATAACAAGTTCAAACAGGTGCCATTAATACAGGTAACAAGTGGAGGACAGAGGAGCCTCTTCAAGAAGAAGTTACAGGTCTGTGAGAGCCAGAAATCTTGCTTGTTTGTAGGTGACCAAATACTTATTTTACCGAGGAATTTACCAATTCATTCATTTAAAATCCTACAATGTGATTTCCTGGATTCTTTCCCCCCATTCTGTCTCTCATAGTTGACGTGTACCTATGATGACAATTACAGGCCTCTCTCATCTTTTTAAGTGGGAGAACTTGCACAATTGGTGGCTGACTAAATACTTTTTTGCCCCACTGTATATTCCTCACCTATTTTAGTGGTTATCCAACTTATCGTTGGTAACTTTGTGATCCCTTCCCGGTCGCTCTCGGTCTCCTGCCCCTGCTCCCTTACACCATAGTACATGTTTAAGCACCATGCTCGCTGTGTCCACATATAGTCCAAACCTTAATTTGCCTTGGACAGTAAACAGGGATTCTTCAACTTCTTCAACAGGTATCAGTTTTAGCACATTGTAACCTGTTCTAAATAATGACACTCAGTGATGATGTTTCATATTTACCAATGGATCTCTCTCCTTGCTGTCTTCATTGCTATCTCTGTCAGAGGGGAGATGATGGCTCCTCCTTCAGTGAAAATCAGCTGGTCTTTTATCTGCTGGACCTCTTCTTTGCTGGAACAGACACAACCTCCAACACACTCCTCACAGCCTTCCTGTACCTCATGACTCACCCAGATGTTCAGGGTGAGTTATCAATTGTGTTTCTATGGCTGCCTCAGCATGAGACTGAAATGCACACAGTTGCAACAGTCTTCAAGGTGGAGAACAGCATCTCCCAGCTCAATGATGTGTGCCATCTCTCCCTGTGGTCTCCAGAGAGGTGTCAGAAGGAGATCAATGAGGTGCTCGGGGAGAAGGAGCAGGTCTCTTTTCAGGACAGGCACAGGATGCCCTACACACAGGCCATGATCCACGAGATTCAGCGAGTCGCTGACACAGTGCCTCTCGCCCCGTTCCACGCCACCACCAAAGACACACGGCTGATGGGCTACAATATTCCCAAGGTGAGGCCACAAGGTATCCTTCACTAGACAGGATGGTAACAGAAGCACAGAACAGCCAGTAGACCAGTAGAGTCCAATAGTACTACTGCCAGCAATCTACTACAGTTACTCTTTCTATTTCATTTTTCCATATCTCCATGTCTCCTTCCCCCTCATCCCTCCATCTTGCCTTCCCTGCCTATTCCGGTTTCAGGGAACCATCATCATCCCCAACCTCTCCTCTGGACTGAGTGAGGAAAGCCAGTGGAAGTTTCCCCATGAGTTCAACCCCTCCAACTTCCTAAACGATGAGGGGGAGTTTGTGAAGCCAGAGGCCTTCATGCCCTTCTCTGCTGGTAAGAATTGAAAACTTCCCAGTGGTTTTCTTTGGGTCATTGAAATAAAAAGTGGAATACTAGTAAATTTAGTATAATCAGAATCTTCTGTATGATTGTGGTGGATTGTTGTACATGAGAATGAACCTGGGGGGGGTTACAATCACGTACTAGGCAGTGGGGTGAAGTGCTACCGACACAAAAACATAGAGAGCATCTAAAAGGCTATTCGCTCCCTGCAAATACTGCACATTTCAAATGACATTCAAAAAAGTAAAAATGCATTTAAGCTGATTCTGAATATGATCAACGTAATTGCAGGGTTATTTAGTTCTAAGTTTGAGAAGAATGCTCAAGGATGTCTAAATAAATGCAGCATAGTTATTTATATTTGCAAATATTAATAAATTGCCATTTAGTCCGCGCCGGAATGGGTGGTGTGACTGGTGATATAGCACCACCTGGGAAAAAGTTAGTGGTGCTATCATAGATATAAAGCATATTACTACTCATACTAAGATAACTGCAAGTTCAACACAATCAATAAACACAAAAACAACGTAATGTAACTGGCCAGAGACTCATAGATGTGACAAACCATGGTGGTTGCCCCGCTTAGTTACTGTGTTACTGCTGCTATGTTGTCAAGCTGTTGTCATGACTACTCCTCATTTACTATGTAGTCTACATTCAAAGCCACATAAACACAATCTAATTAAAAGCACGATAAAACGTGTTCTTTCTTTAGTTAGCTCATTTGTAATTCATAAAAAAACATTGTAATTCTTGCAATTTATCAAAAATTGGAGGTTGTGGTCATTACATTGAGACAAAGTTTCAAATGACAGCATATGTCACTTGAAGTAACTTCAATTTGCAGAACCATATATCATGTAGCTATCGTATCTTATTTCATATTGTATTGTGCACACTCTTTTTGTTGGTGTTAAAGAGCTCTATCTGCTGACTGTTCAATGTAAATTCACAATTTGGTTGAAAGGTTGGTTGGGAGAGAGAATGCACATCATTTTAGTTAGCTAGCATGGTAAAAAATAATAATAATAATAATAATAATTCTCTACTCATAGCTTCTTCATCACAAATCATTATAACTTTGAAGACTTGTATGATGACATGGGGACGACAGGTTTAAATAGCAATGATCATTTGTGAATTTGAAGAGCTTATCATGAGTTTTTCTCCAGCTGTTGAATACAAAGCAGTTCCAAAACGTGAATTTAAGTGGCGTAATGGCTTGATGTAGTTTATGGGGACATGGTCACGCTGTCAGCACCAGTAAGATTTGGGTTGTTCAGTCGTATTTTGAGAATGTCCTTATAACAGTGGGCTGTGAATTATTATTGCTGTCTCTTTTAATGAAATGTGCAATTCCATGCTGATAAAATAAGAAGTGGTGTTTTATATTGGCTGCAAATATTCACTATTGTGCACTATTGTAAAACTATTGTGCTGCGGTGGTGCAACAGGCTAAGATGCAGTAGACTTGTATTTGCAATTCGCTGCAGTTGCACACCGAGGACCTGGGTTTGATTCCCGGTCCTGCCAAAAGCCAAGGGTTAGCTGATCGCCGCACAATAAGCACCTCGGTCGCCTCGGAATCACGGTCACAAGCATGAGATGAGACGGCTCTCCTTCGGGCCACTGAGGAACAGGGTGTGGGCGGTGTATCTAACACTAACTCTAATTGGATTAGATGGGGTACAATTGGCTACCAAATTGGGAGAAAAGGGGAAAAATCTTTGTTAGTTTGGAGCTGTTCTGCAGTGCAAAACTAATATGAGATTAAAGACTGAGTTTTCTACACCCCTTTTTTAATACAGTTTTGCCATTTTAGGGGACCAAAAGTAATTGACAATTCCATTACTGCTGATCTACTCTTGCCCCCCACCTATTGCCCCCCCACCTGTCCTGCACTGTGACAGAACTGCTTTCAAATTCAAATGTTGGACATTGATATTTTTTGGTTTTGACAGTTTGACATGACACAGTGGGTGTGTGTTGCAGGGTTTCGGGTGTGTCTGGGAGAGGGTCTCGCACGCATGGAGCTCTTCCTGATTCTCGTGACGCTGCTACGTCGCTTCAAGTTCATCTGGCCTGAAGAGGCAGGGGTGCCTGACTACACCCCTGTTTTTGGTCTCATTCACTCACCCAAACCCTATAAACTGGGTGTTAGATTAAGAGGCAGTGGAGATTTAGGCGCCTAGCACCCTGTGTTTTTTGTGCTGCATTGCCAGCTTTTGTGTGTGTATGTGTGTGTGTGCCAAAGATACATTAAAATGTATTTTGATACAAAATACAAAATACAAAATACCCCCAAATGTAAATGTATCAAAAAATTTGTATTTTGGAAATACAATACAATTGTAGATATTTAACGTTAGCTAGCCAGTTAGGTATCTTCTCTCTAAGGTAAAATAGAGTGCAGCTAGCTTCTTAATTGTTTGCTAACATAGCTAGCTGGCAAGCTATGACATGTTTCGTGTTTTGCAACAAAGCTGATTACTTAGTGATAGCTACATTTTGGGAAGAGGTAAAGAGACAGCTGATGGGTTTTTTAAACTGTTTTAACACTGTAAAAATGTTTAAACAGTGCTGTGTAATGTGACATAACATAACAACATAACATAATGGTGAGAACAGGCCATTCAGCCCAGCAATGCTTGCCTTTTCCTACCCCTAAGTGCTTAGTTTGCCTAAAAGTTAAATGGTATCTAGCATCGTATCAAGCCTAGTCTTGAAAACCCCCAGTGTTTCTGCCTCCACTATATGTCCTGGCAAGCTATTTCACAAGCTATTTCACACAGTGTGAAAAAATACTTCCTAATATCTGTGAAGAATTTATCCTTTGCCAATTTCTGCCCACTCGTTCTGCTAACCAACCTCACCCAGAAGAATTGCATAGTTCACTTTGTCAAATCCACTCTCAGTCTCCTCTTACTAAATTTAATCTTAAGTCTTCTCTTATAACTTTTATCTTTTATACATGGAATCAATTTGGTTGCCGTTCTCTGAACCTTTTCCAGTGCCTCATAATCTTTCTTATAGTGTGGTCCCAAGAACTGCACACAGTGCTCTAACAAGGGTATTGTATAAGGTGAGTATAACTTCCTTAGATTTATACTCAATACTCTTGGCTATGTACCCTAGCATTTGTTGGCCTTTTTTACTGCTAATGCACATTGACCAGAACCTGAAAGGCTTTGATCAACTATGTCTTTTTCAATTTGAGCACCTACCAATTTTGTACCATCCACCATAAAATACAAAATACTTTTTGTATTTCAAATACCTATATCAGAAATGATGCAGAAACATGTGTGTACATGCATGAACTGACTAGCACTGTCTATGTTCAGCAGTCCATCCATCCATCCATTATCTTAACCCGCTTATCCTGAACAGGGTCGCAGGGGCCTGGAGCCTATCCCAGCATACATTGGGCGAAAGGCAGGAATACACACTGGGAAGGTTGCCAGTCCATCGCAGGGCACACACACCATTCACTCGCACACTCATACCTACAGGCAATTTAGACTCTCCAATCAGCCTAACTTGCATGTCTTTGGACTGTGGGAGGAAACCCACGCAAACACGAGAAGAACATGCAAACTCCACACAGAGAGGCCCTGGCCGACCGGGATTTGAACCCAGGACCTCCTTGCTATGAGGCAGCAGTGCTACCCACTGCACCATCCATGCTGCCCTGTGGCAGCAGTGCAATGCATAAAATGTAACCGCTGATCTCCTGGGATTTTCACACACAACTGTCTCTAGAGATTGCAGGGAATGGTTTAAAAAAAAAAACATCCAGTGAGCAGCAGTTTTGCGGGCAAAAACGCCTTGTTAATGAGAGAGGTCAGTGGAGAAGGGCCAGACTGGTCAAAGCTGACAGGAAGGTGACAGTAATGCAAATAACCATGCATTAAAACAGTGCTATGCAGAAGAGCATCTCGGAACACACAATGCATCAAACCTCTAAGTGCATAGGCTACAGGAGCAGAAGTCTTAATAAGTCTAATAAATGCCTAATAAAGTGCTCACATAGTGTACATAAAAACATATTCTTATATATGTGAATAAAACACATGTGAAGGTTAATTTTATTTACATTTTGCATTAAAAAATGTTTTGGTTTTCATAAAAAATAAATATATTTTCTGATCATTCATGTGTCTGGAGAAAAAGATATGCTGATGCTTTGTATTTGTAGAGATTTGGGGACACTTGAGGACATCTGAGTGCAGTTTTTGGAAGACCTGTGGAATTTGAATGCTTGTCGATATCTTTCCCAAATTTTGTATACAATTTAACATCAGGTTTCTGAGGTAGTTCTGGGTTGGTCGTTGACTTACTCATTGAGATATTCTATGCTAAACTATAAAAAACATAAGTTGTTTTGTAATTCTTTGGTATTTTAATGTATCTTTTGTACACTGTATGTACATGCTCTGACATAAATTTGAACCGTGTGTGTAGGAAATTGTTTTTGAGATATTGATATTGATATTTTTATAGGACTTGTACAAAATAGGTGGAAATTGCCCTTTAGGGGGGCAAATTGGAAAGGGATACAAATCATGAGATAATTATAATTTTGAAAGAATTTAATAAAAAGTGTTACGTGTATTAATACAGTGACATGAGCAATTTGACAAATCACATTCTCAAAGTAGTATATCTAGGCTTGGAGCACCTGGAGAAAACCCAGGGGGACAGGGTTTTCCACACAGAAAGGCATTCCAACTCACTACCTCCTATCTGTGAGGCAACAGCTCTAATCACTGCCAAAATCATGCACTAGAACTCCAGAAAGTGACATATCACTTGAAGGTCAAATATCGACTCCCAGCCATTCACTTTCAAGAGTAAATCAATTAATCTAGAAATCTCACTGTCATGATCCTGGAAGAGACCAGGCTAGGTTTTCCAGGCATTACCTTGAAAACCATTGTCGCATTCCAGCCTATTTTGGAAATTAATTTCACTTTGGCAATGATTGGCGATTAGGTAATCAATGCCCTCGTGCTGACGACGAAGGTCAGTGAAGTGCCTGGCTATTTAAGCCCTGTGTCTCTTTGAATTGGGGCTTGTTTGTCGCATTCCCCATAGCATGTTATTTTATTTTCATTCGTGCATTATGTGAGGTGTGATTGACTATTCTTAATTTCCTGTTGTGACGGAGTCTATGGGAGTTAAACACATAGCAATTCTCCGTCAACTTAGAGTAGTGAGGACAGCATATCACATCTTCATTTTCACATTTTATTTTTGGTGCGCAAATGTTAGATAAAGGACCGTGGGAAGACGGGATTCCTCTGGGAGTTTGAGACCTCGTTCGCAGCTTCCTACGGTCTAGGCGAAGTGAGAGTTTTGAGATTATTGTACCCCTTTCCCGCACGCCTGCTCTCATTGGCTGTTCGTCCACCTAGTTTATTTCTGCCTTGTGTAAAAGCTACCTTTGGGATGGAAGAAGCTTTATGCTGAGTTAATGTGGACCCAGAAGTACTGAGACCCTCTGGTATTGCAGACTGGTTCAGACTCCCTACAGTTGTGATCAAGCGTAAGGGGAAGTCAATATTCCCTTTATCTGTAGATGGAAATTATTCTTGACGTCATGTTGTGTCTTTTTCCCGTAGTGTGCGGTTTCCCAGTTTGGCAGCCATCTGACGTTTTCTTTAGTATAGCGAGGAGTTTTGTTCGGTCACTTTCTCAACGCATTTGTTTTCGTGATTGTCGGTGTTGCTGTCTGTCATTGGATATACAGCACTAAGTCGCAATTTGCCACTCTCGGAGGTAACCCCTGCGGGGTTGGGGATCTACATTGGAGTTTCCCATGGCGGATTATGTAGTTGGGTGACTTTTGTGTAAGCCTTTTAGGCCAAGGTTTGCACTTCTGATGACAACTATGTTTAGAACAGCATTTCCTGTGTATTTTGCTAGTTTCTGGATGTGATGCTCTGACTTATGGTAGAACCTATGCACTTGTAAGTCGCTTTGGATTAAAAGCGTCTGCCAAATGACTAAAATGTAAATGTAAATGTAAGGTACTAAGTACTTCTGCATAGTCAGATGAGCCTAGGTGAAGTTGGGTGAATATCTGGTTGCTGACTTTCCTCAAGGTCAAGTCGTGTACATGGTTGTGGGCGGATCGCCCCTCTCCATTTGAGAGCTTTGCGAAAGCGCCGACAAGCTACTGCGGTCACGCCATCCGCATTTCGAAAACCGTCAGACACGTTATCCGCACTTGAAATCTTAGTGGGCTTCTACATTGCGCTTTACGGTAACTTGTGTTTTGACGACAATATAAAGCTGAAATCACCACGACTCGCTCGTTAAATACTCCAAATGATACCATTTCGTTATTTTAAACACTCAATTATAAAAATTATAACATTGAATACTCCAAAATAGTAATTATTTTTAATATGTGGAGATTTTTAAAAATCCATAAAAATTCAAGGTCGACTCAAACTGTTTTCAAAATTCCACAATAATCATGAAAACTACCTTTGCATGTATCCATGCACATCGATTACATGGGTATTCATCATTATGGAATAGCAAAATGTTCACTATTCAATTAAATACATCACACAGTTTAAAAATTCATGAAAAAATTCAATCTAATTGTTTTCAGGAAAAACCATGCTATGCTTGAAGATTACTAACCATTATATACATATGACATTGATTATGTGAATGTTTACTGTAGGAATTACAGGAAATTGTATTCAAATTGTTTTCAGGAAAGACCAGGTACACCTTGAGAAGCACCATGCCAGGTAACATGCTATTGATTGTGTGACTTTTTACTGTAGGAATTTTGAATTATGGAATTGAAAACTCCTCCAAAATTGCAATTGTATTCTCTAGATGGCACTTTTAAAAAAATCTATAAATATGTCAATCAAACTGTTTTCAGGAAATACCCGGTAGATCTTGAAGAGCACCATGTCAGGCATACATGCTATTTTAAGGCAGAAATTATTAAAATCTGGCATTGTCTCTCAGTGCGCTGGTCAGCTTGCTGGCTTCCTCTGGTATGGTGGCAATATGTGTCTGTAAAGTAATTTAACCCCAGGAGCATACACCGTTAGCCCCCATCGTCTCAGCACCCATACGGGCAGGAGCCTGTGGGGGAAAAACGCATACATTGTTCCCAAAACAGCTGTCTTCCTGAACCCCCTGTAAATCCCCCTCCTATCAGGGTGCAACATCCTTTATGGCACGGGAAGGTTTCAGGAAGCACGGCCTGTTGGGCCCAGACATTATTCTCTTGGACCCCCCTTCCTTACTCCTTCCCTCTCACATCTCCCCCATTCCTCAGTTTCCCTGACAGTATGCATAAAGCATCGGATGTTTCATGACAAAGTCAGTTTAGATAATATTCATGTTTGGTATTATTCTGATTGTTTCAGTGCAACTGGTGCAATGGTTTCTTCAACAGCAAACCTTGGACATCATAACCAACCAGGAACCAAGGAGAAACTGTGTGGAGCTCTGCCCCAGTGAAAGCTATGTGCCTCAACCCCCCGATCAAATCTTATTTCCTGGGGAAGCCTGGCTCCAAATTCCAAATGGTTATAAACGCCAGATGGTTCATTGGTTCATTGCAGACCCATTTGAGTGGTCAACATCAAAGGCCTGATTTTGGATTTAAGGAGACCAAACCAAGCAATCGGGGAGGATGCAATCCCGTGCACACCGTGCACGTAACTGCTATGTACAGGGTGTCTGTAGACTCCTGTATGTAGCTTTTATTACCAGGTATGACTTTTGGTTTCCTTTGTAATACTTTTATGTATATTTTATTTGGAACTAGAGTGTAATTACGTATGTAACCTGCCTGGTAAAATAAATGGTTAAAACTTGATCTGTGTGGTTTCGCTTAGTGAACACTCACTGTTACACAAGGAATGCTTGGTTACCCCCTCGGGTTGGTCTTGGGAGGATGTAAATTTACGCTTAATGTATCGCGGCGTATAGCACCCGTAGACCTCTGATGGTAAATCACTCGCCTCCGTGTGGTAGTTCGTTCATGTCGAGAACAGCCGTAGCTTGTTGGTCTTCTTGGGTCCCTAGGCTGTAACCAGATATACCCAAAAGTAGCTATTCCTGCGACCTCTGGAATGACTGCAGATATCTAGCCAGCTCGTGAGTTGTGCAGATAACGCGCGATGTGACATGCGGTGGTACCAGCAGAAGATTGTTAGGGGGCCCGTTACGGTACGGTCCAAATTATAAATAAGACATCCACCAAATGTGGATAACTAATCTAAATTATTATTCAAATGGAGTCAGATAAACGAAGGTGAATGTATTGGCCCCATTGTGGAGATTCTTGGTCAGCCCGGACCAGTAAAGAGCGGAAGGCAGAGTGGTGCTACTGTTATTGTATCGTGGTTTATTTATTGGCTGATCTAGACTCTCCGCATAGGGGCCACTAATATTTAACCCTACTAATATTATTTCTGCAACACCAGAAGGACAAGCATGCTGGTACCTTTGGCCCTCGCTAAATTCCGTCGTTGGGTTGCGCAACTTCATTGTAGAGATTTGGAATTATGGGATTGCAAAGTAATCCAAAATGGCAATCAAATTTTTAAAAAATCTATTAAAAAATTTTATCAAACTGTTTTCAGGAAAGACCTTACATCTTAAAGAGTACCATGCCGGGTAGAGACACTATTGATTGCATGACTTTTTACTGTAGGAATTTGGAATTATGGTATTGCAAAGTCCTCAAGACACATTAAATACTTTTCAAAAATGAAATAAAAATTAAAATCAGGAGGTTTCAGGAGAGGCCACTGACATCTTGAAGAATACCATGCCAGGACATTGATTGCATGAATTTGTACTGTATTTGAAATTACTGTAGGAATTTGGAATTATGGGATTACAAATTCCCCCAAACGGTAATTTACAGTGCATCCGGAAAGTATTCACAGCGCTTCACTTTTCCCAAATTTTGTTATGTTACAGCCTTATTCCAAAATGGAATAAATTCATTTTTTTCCTCAGAATTCTACACACAACACCCCATAATGACAACCTGAAAGAAGTTTTTTTGAAATCTTTGTTAAAAATAAAAAACTAAGAAATCACATGTACATGTACATGTACAATACTTTCAATAAGATGTATACCTGATATTGTTCTGCAATTCTGCATTTTGCAATCCCATGATTCCAAATTCCTACAGTAAAGTCACACAATCAATGATGTCTATACCTGGCATGGTGTTTTTCAAGGTCTAAGGGATCTTTCCTGAAAACAGTTTGATTTAAATGTTTTATTCATTTTTAAATAGTCCCACATATTAAATACAATTGCCATTTTGAATTCATTTGCAATCCCATATTTCCAAATCCCTACAGTAAAATGTCACGCAATCAATAGCATGTATACCTGGCATGGTGCTCTTCAAGGTCTACCTGGTAATTTCTGAAAACAGAAATTTTATAAACATTTTTTATTGATTTTTGAAAAGTGGCATGTATTGAATACGTCTACCATCTTGGAGGAATTTGTAATTCCATAATTCCAAATTCCTACAATAAAAATCAGTAGCATGTAAACCTGTTATGGTGGTCTTTCCTGAAAACAGTTTGATAAAAAATTTTATAGATTATTTTTTTAAGTGCCAGGTAGAGAATACAAAACATTTTTTGGAGGAGTTTGCAATTCCATAATTCCAAATTCCTACAGTAAAAAGTCACATAAACAATAGCATGTATGGTGTTCTTCAAGATGTAAGTGGTCTTTCCTTAAAACAGTTTGATTCAAATGTTCTATTGATTTTTGAAAATTGCCATGTATTGAATATGTCTACCATTTTGGAGGACTTTGCAATCCCATAATTCCACATTCCTATAGTAAAAAGTCATGCAATCTATACCTGGCATGGTGCTTCTCAAGGCTTACCTGGTATTTCCCTGCGTCGTCAGAAGAATTAAATTGTAAATATTGCCGTTTATTATAATGTTATGTCGGTAAGAATGCTTCCTCAGTCGAATTGAATTGAAAATTCTTTGGTGTATTCTAGTGTTCGGGCCAGTGTTCCCACTTTGTCAGTGGAATAGGAGATGGGACGTCTTCTTTGTCTTTCATGGTCACTTTGCCGTTCCTGATTTTAGGTATGCTAGGGCGCAGTTGGGAGCCTACATAGCTTTCCTCCCTGGCGCAATTTGCGAAGGTTACCTATCTCATATTATTTATTTTCCTTGCAGGTATCAGATTAATTTGTCGACCAGTTTTAATAGGTCGTTTTCTTCTTTGGCTAAATTGCCGGGGAGTTAAATCCCTTTATTGTTTACCCCTTCCTCTTCTGGGTCTCTGGTCTCTAGGGATGCCCCCAGAGAAAACTCAGTGGTTATCTCACAACTTGTAAGGAGCTTGCAGAACCCAACTCGTCGTGTTTGGACCTCCGACCCCGCTCCCTTACACTCACAGTTGTTTGTAATCATTTGGTACAGATGCAACTGATACTGCCAGGGGTTCATAGAGGTTCACATGGAGGGTGCACCGAAACATAATAAGGCTACTGCCGGTAGTTTAAACATAACCTTAAATTACTTATTTCTTGTCGGTAATCTTAATCCAGGGTGATATCCGTAACTGAAGTGGACATTTGAACAGTAAATATGTGTATCGAATTACACTCATGGCATTGTCAAAGGCACGTGTCTCTCTAAATCCCAAATTATAGACTTCAGATTTTCCATTGTTGAGTACAAAGCATTAGGCATGGCCTTAGATTTAGAGCAAATTAATCTCCTCTTCTAACCTCCAAAGAATCCAGAGAGGTGGGGCTTGGGTGTAAATATGAGTCTATATACAGCATGTCTGTTTGTGTCTTGATATTAATTGTCCAGTAGACCTGCAGAGCAATTGTCACAATGCTGGGATCCCTTTTTCTCCTGTGGACCAGCTTCTGGTTCCTCTTTGTCCTCTTCAAAATTCAGAGGCCCAAAAACTTCCCCCCAGGACCTTGGCCAATCCCAATATTTGGGAATCTGCTGCAGCTGAACCTGGTCAATCTTCTTTATGATCTCAGGAAGGTACAGTAAAAACTAAAATCAATAACCATTCTCAGAGTATGTCTTTTGGAATGTTTTGTCAAAATTATAATGTTCTAGAAATCGTAGTCATGGAGAAATATACTTAGACACGGATGTCCCAAGAGGCTAAAATATATTCAGTACAGTGATATTCTCAGCAAACTGCACATGGCATAACGTCAGATAATTTAATATGTCCTTTTGTGGGACTGGCTTTTGAAAAAATAAATTGTCCATAACTACATTACTTTGGCGAGTTAGCCGTGGTATAAGAGGAGATTATTATCAGTTATAAGGAGATAAGTGCCCAGTTATTTCCTCATAACTGACTCGTTCATAGGGTATTATCCCTTACTTGGGAAATAAATACATTACAAATACACATACAACTGTTTTTTTCCTTCCAATATGAATTGGCATTAAATAATTTAGTTGAATTCATAATATAAACAAAGCTGCACAGTAACTACTGCTTAGTAGTTAGTTACTTAGCAACTCAATTAATGTAAGCTTATTGTAAAGTATTGAATGGGCCATATGCAAATCAAATCTTTTGATTTCTCTTTTGCCCAGCTGAAATTTTATATTAAACTGGGACCATTGTAGCATTGTTTATTTGCCTTATTTATACAGCAACATGAATTGCTACACATATTCTCCTGAAAGAGTGAAATTAAATTCAAGGACATTACCTCTATGTCCTCAATGGTAGTTGGTCCTGGGAATGCCCAACTGTACAATGCTTGGACAGAGGCAGTTCAATATGTTATGGTGAATGGATGTATATCAAACAAAAAATTATATTGTGTGGAGTTCCCCAGGGTTCTGTCCTCAGACCATTGCTGTTCTTCATTTATATAAATGGCTAATTTCATTATTTTTGAAGGGAAATGCGGCCATTATAATATAGATAATGCCAAACCTTTTATCGAGCTCCAGGTTCCTTGGAGTTCTGTCATTGGAATTCCATATTGTCTTAGTCTATAAAAAGGGTAGTCAACTGGTATCATCAGACTACTTTTAAACATTTTAAAGCCTTGAGCAGCCTCATACAATACACAAAATTGGATGTAGTGAATCTGTAACACCTTAGCAAGCAGGCTGTAGTGATTGAATTGGCATGCCTATTAATTTGAGTTCCGAGTCTCACTCCCTGTTGCTATTCTACAACAGTCGCAATTTTAATGTAATAGTGATAAGATCAAGAAATAATTTGGCCAGCTGACACATTGGCACCAGAGCCTGCAAGACACTGGCTATCTTTCACCTTCCAGTAGGCCTTTACCAAAGTATAAACGTTACACGTCGTGCGACACCTTCACCTTCATATCCTGCAACAAAGCGTGAATTAGCCTTCCATCTCGCCCTCTCGAAGTACAAGATCAAAGTAGCACACAAATACATGATCTATGGAAAACATTATTTAGTTCATTAGTTTCAGGTAACAATGGGGCCAATGCCCATCATGCCAAATAAGCAGTTGCCCAAATCCTGAGTGCTGTGTAATCTATAGTGTGGAATGTCTGTTCACTTAAATACCATCTTCTAAAGCTGTCCGAGCGCTATGGGAAGGTCTACAGTATCTATCTTGGGAGGAAGCCAGCTGTGGTGCTCAACGGTCTGCAGGCAATGAAGGAAGCACTGGTCACTCAATCTGTGGAGTTTGCTGCACGACCCAAAGACCATATGGTAAATCATCTAACGGAGGGGAAAGGTAATAACATGACCTTACATCATTCAAAATCAGACTACACTCAAAATCAGATTCCTCTCTACTTGGCAGTTGAAGCGCACAAACACATGTCTCAAGTTTAAAAATCATGAGAATATTGTAATTCTGAAAGAACTGAATTAAAAAGAGTGTTACCCACCATGACATGAATCACAGACAAATGAATTACATTCTCAAAGTCGATATCAGGCTTCTGGTTTACAGATGCAGACAGCTGCAGAAAGAGACACAGGCACTAGGCACCAGTAAGGAAATTGTGTTGTAACGAGAAACAGGGAAATCTGTACAGCTCACATGAATAACCTCAAAAGAAATAATGAACAAAGCTAAACTGGCTTGAGTATATAACAACATGGTGAAAGTAAATGACTGCAGAAATGTAAAATAAGGCATTAAAAAAAGTATTCTTGCTAAAATTCAGGCATCACTCAATATTTGGGGCCGCCTGCAGCCTATTGGTTAACGTATATGACTGGGACCCAGAAGGTTGGTGGTTCATAACCATGATGAGATCTGCTCAGCTGTCGGGCCTTTGAGCAAGGCCCTTAACCCTACATTGCTCCAGGGGGATTGTCCCTTGCTTAGTCTTATCAACTGCAAGTTGCTTGAGATAAAAGCATCAGCTAAATAACTAATAAAAATATTTATTAACATTATTTAAAGAACACCACCTCCAGTGGCCTAGATGACCTTCAAAACATTGAATGTCTTAGGGGTTGCCTTGACTGATGGGCCGATGTGGAAGGAGCACCGGAGATTTGCCCTCACAACCCTACGGAACTTTGGCCTGGGGAAACGATCCATGGAGGAAAGGATTCTGGGAGAGATTTCCTACATAGCCTCACATTTGGAAAAGAATGCTGGTAGCACTTAAACTCCTCTACACATCTGCTTCCTTTGTGGACTTCTCTCTGAATGTAGACTTTAGAGTTCAGCTGTGTGCCATGTTTTTTGAACCATTAACCATAAACATATTTAGGAATGTGACATTTGGAAAGGGCACTAATCTCTACTTTGCCGCCATTACTGGAAGGTAAAGCTACAGACCCCCAGACCCTGTTCCACAAGGCCGGATTCAATGTAATCTGTACTGTCCTGTTTGGGACTCGGTTCAAACATGAAGATGAGTTTCTGCAGCTCAACATCCGCCATATCACAGAAATTGCAAAGATCATCAATGGCCCCTGGGCCATGGTAAGTGTAGCAAACTCAGTCCAAACAGTAGGCGGAGAGTTGTTGAAAAGATTCACTCTGACAAGAGACAACTTGACATTTTAATTGAAAATGAGAAATTACATTTTTACAAAGAACCAGGAGATTTTGGAATAGTGTAATTAGTGTAATTTTCCACACTGCAGATTTATGATACTTTGCCGCTGGTCAGGAACCTCCCCCTGCCCTTCCAGAAGGCCTTTCAGAACATGCGCATGATCAGAAAGTCACTGGCAGACCAGGTGTCCCAACACAAGGAGTCCCGGGTCCCAGGAGAGCCACGGGACCTAATTGACTGCTACTTAGGTGAAATGGAAAAGGTACCATAGTACATGTTTAACCACCATGCTCTCTGCATCCACATCCATATGACTCCCAGTCCAAACTCAAGTCCCTATTCGCCTACACAGTACACAGGGATTCTTAAAAATTGTAGCAAGTACAGTATCAGTAAAGCCAGGGTCAAAATCACAATGTGACCTTCAAAATAATGACACTCAGTGATCATGGGTACATATTTACCAATGGATGTTTCTCCTTGCTGTCTCTGTCAGAGGGGAGATGCTGGCTCCTCCTTCGGTGAGTATCAGCTGGTCTGTTATCTGCTGGACCTCCTCTTTGCTGGAACAGACACCAGCTCCAACACCCTCCTCACAGCCTTCCTGTACCTCATGACTCACCCAGATGTTCAGGGTGAGTTATCAGTTGTGTTTCTATGGTGACCTCTGCATGAGACTAAAGTGCACTCCACTGCAACAGCTTTTAAGGTGCAGTGACGTGTGCCATCTCTCCCTGTGGTCTCCAGAGAGGTGTCAGAAGGAGATCGATGAGGTGCTTGGGGAGAAGGAGCAGGCCTCTTTTGAGGACAGGCACAGGATGCCCTACACACAGGCCATGATCCATGAGGTCCAGCGAGTCGCCGACACAGCACCATTGAGCTTGTTCCATGCCACCACCAAAGACACACAGCTGATGGGCTACGATATCCCCAAGGTGAGGCCACAAAGCATCCTTTACTAGCAGGATAGATAGATAATTCAATTTTATATAGCGCTTTTCTAGCCACTCAAAGCGATAATTGAATGGCTCGGTGCATGATGGTATGGCTGCTGGCATGGTAACAGACAAACACAACAGCCCCTGAGTTCAACAGCACTACTACCAGCAAATGACTACAGTTCCTCTTACTATTTCATTTTTTTACCTCCCTCATTTCCATATCTCCCTTCATGTCTCCTTCCCCCTCCTCCCTCTATCTTGCCTTCCCTGCCTGTTCTGGTTTCAGGGAACCATCATCATCCCCAACCTCTCCTCAGTACTGAGTGATGAAAGCCAGTGGAAGTTTCCTCATGAGTTCAACCCCTCCAACTTCCTAAACGATCAGGGGGAGTTTGTGAAGCCAGAAGCCTTCATGCCTTTTTCTGCAGGTAAGACTCAGAAACTTCTTGTGTAGTGATTTTGCTTTGGAATAAGTGGAATAACTAGTGAAATACAAGTTGGGAACTGGCACAAGAAGAATAGTATCAAAAGGCGATTTGTACCCTATAAATACTGTACAATTAAAACGGCATTCAAAAAAAGTTACTATATTTAAGACCTGTGTGCTCAATGGATGGTAATAGCCCAAAACAACTGCATAGACAGGTGCATCTAAAAAAAATGAGAACATTGTGGAAAGGTTTTTATGTTATTTAATTCAAAAAGTGAAACTTTCATATATTCTAGATTCATTACACATTACAGTATCTCAAAATATTAGAATATTACATAAGGATTTATAATACAGAAATTCGACCTTCTGAAAAGTATGTTCATTTATGCACTGAATAGACTACTGACTTGACAGTTGACTTGAAAGTCCAGAAGACTCTCATTGACACCCTCCACAAGGAGGGTAAGCCACAGAAGGTCATTGCTGAAAGGGCTAGCTGTTCGCAGAGTGCAGTATCAAAGCATATTCATGGAAACTTGACTGGAAGGGAAAAGTGTGGTAGGAAAAGGTGCACAAGCAACAGGGATGACTGCAGCCTTGAGAGGATTGTCGAGCAAAGCCAATTCAAAAACTTTGGGGAGCTTCACAAGGAGTGGACTGAGGCTGGAGTCAAGAGCCACTACGCACAGACGTGTCACAGATGGTTCTGTCCCGCCTGGACTACTGCAATTCCCTCTTGGCTGGCCTCCCAGCGTCTGCCATCAGACCCCTCCAACTTATCCAGAATGCAGAAGCTCATCTGGTCTTCAACCTTCCCAAATACTCACACGTCACCCCCCTGCTTACTTCCCTCCACTGGCTGCCTGTCATGGCTTGCATCAAATTCAAAACATTGGTGCTAGCCTTCCAAGCAGTTAAGGGGTCTTCCCCAGCTCACCTACAAAAAATCATTAGACCCTACACCCCTGCCAGACCTCTTCGTTCAGCCTCCACAGGCTGCTTGGCACCTCCCCCTCTCCGAACCTCCACCTCACGCTCACAACTACTGTCTGTTCTGGCTCCACGGTGGTGGAACGAACTCCCCGTTGAGGTCAGAACTGTAGAATCTCTCCCCACCTTCAAGCGCAAATTGAAGACGCACCTCTTCAAGCAGCACCTCTCCCCGTCCCTCCCTACCTCCCTGTGAACCTTAATTGTTGTCTTTGTGATTTACTTTGTGTATCGGTATTTTTAGTTGGCTAGGTAAGCAGTGTTCGTAAAAAAAAAAAAAAAAAATCAAAATAGGCCCTGGTCCTTATCTTTGTTGTACAGGTAGCAGTTGAAATTGTACTTCCCTCTAGGGTCTTTCAGCGCACTTATCCCTGGTTATGGGTATGCACGTCGCTCTGGATAAGAGCGTCTGCCAAATGCCATTAATGTAATGTAATGTAATGTCCAGGAAATGGGTTACAGATGTCGCATTCCTAGTGTCAAGCCAATCCTGAACCAGAGACAACGTCAGAAGCGTCTTACCTGGGCTAAGGAAAAAAAGAACTGGACCATTGCTCAGTGGTCCCAATCTTTTCAGATTAAAGTAAATTTTCGATTTCATTTGAAATCAAGGTCCCAGAGTCTAGAGGAAGAGTGGAGAGGCACATAATCCAAGTTGCTTGAAGTCCAATGTGAAGTTTCCACAGTCAGTGATGATTTGGGGTGCCAAGTCATCTGCTGGTGTTGGTCCACTGTGTCTTATCAAGTCCAGAGTCAACGCAGCCGTCTACCAGGAGATTTTAGAGCACTTCATGCTTCCGTCTGCAGACAAGCTTTATGGAAACGCTGATTTCCTTTTCCAGCAGGACTTGGCACCTGCCCACAGTGTGAGAACTACTAGAAACTGGTTTGCTGACAAAGGTATTACTGTGCTTGATTGGCCAGCCAACTTGCCTGACCTGACATCTTCCTCTTGTCAAGAGGAAGATGAGACACCAGACCTAACAATACAGATGAGCTGAAGGCCGCTATCAAAGCAACCTGGGCTTCCATAACACCTCAGCAGTGCCGCAGGCTGATTGCTTCCATTGCATGCCACATTGATGCATTAATTTGTGCAAAAGGAGCCCTGACCAAGTATTGAATGCATAAATTAACATACTTTTCAGAAGGTCAACATTTATGTATTATAAATCCCTTTTTTGAATGATATGATATGATTCTAATATTTTAAAACCCCCCAAAAAAAGGCTTGAAATATTTCACTTTATGTGTATATATGAATATATTAAAGTTTCACTTTTTGAATTAAATTACGGAAAAAGAAAAAAATATTATTAACATTATTATTAACATTTTTGGAGATGCAACTGTAGTGTTTCTGCCAGAAGCTGGTTCTGAATATGATCAATATAATTGCAGGGTTCGTTGGAAAACCAAGTTTGAGTTTTGAGTTTCAAAGAGTCTGTCCTTCTTTCAGGAAAATTCAGAAATGTATATGCAGAGACGGTGCCTAATCCATGGAAATTAACATAATGATGAGGGTCAAGGACTCAGCTCTGGGATTTGGACAGTGAAGCAAGTTTTGGCTCTGTATTCCAGCACATTGGATTTAAAATGATACGACAAATATGAGGGCAAAGTCCAGATTTTCAGTTTGACATGACACAGTGTGTGTGTGCGTGTGTGTATGTGTGTGTTGCAGGACCTAGGGTGTGTCCAGGAGAGGGTCTTGCACGCATGGAGCTCTTCCTGATTGTTGTGACCCTGTTACGCCGCTTCAAGTTTATCTGGCCTGAAGACGCAGGGGTGCCTGACTACACCCCTGTTTTTGGTCTCACTCAGACACCCAAACCCTACAGACTGGGTGTTAGACTAAGAGGCAGTGGAGATTTAGGCCCCTAGTGCAGTTACATACTGTATATATGGGCTGTGTCTATTGTGCTGCATTGTCAGTGTTTGTATGTGTGAGCACGCAAATTTGCATGCATGTGCCAGTGTATCCCTAAAATCTATAATGAGGTAATCGGTGAGAAGGTGCAATTAGTGCATCTGTAAAAATCTGATTTGGATGGCATGCACGTAGCAATTAATTTAACAGATTTGCTCTGAATATGTAAAGAAAAAGGAGACAATAAATCTGACAATATGACAAACCTTTTGGCATTCTTTAAGGAAGCTACCAAGTGTTTTGCTTATAGCAGGGCTTATGATATTTTATACTTAGTTTTACAAAAAGCATTTATTAGGTACAACAAATTAAGAAATAAGAGAACACTGGTGAATGCGCTTGTTTTACAGTTTTTTTACAATCGTTTTCACACTTGTCTCAATACCATGTCCTCTTTTTCAAAACTCTTCACACAGTGTGCTTTTGAAATACACACCTGAGCACATCAGTTAACCTTTGGTGCAAAATGCACTTCAGCCACCAAAACACTTAATATTTCACCCAAAAGTGACTCATGCTGCCATAACTATAGCATATGCTTTCTCCCATAAGACTACTTTGTCACTCAATGTTCAATGAACTACAAAACACAAACAACTTGGAGCATTGCTAAATACATATATTATGTGTTTCCCTTTCCTCAATTTTTGCATCCACAAATATTTCAAGCCAAGCAGCTAAAGAAACTTTTGATCTGTTTGTTTGCCTCTCACAATAGATGTCATGACTGAGTGTGGTAAATTTACAGTAAACTGTAAATGAATGAATGTTTTACTATATTGCAAACCCAGAATAACATTTTTTACTGTGTAATGTAAAACAATATATGATAAAGAAACAAATCACAAAAGCAACAGTATTCTTCAGAGGGTTTACAGCATTTTGACGTTTGTTCTCACAATGCAATATACTGTAATTCAGAAAAGAAAAATACAATACAATCAATTACTCAAAATACATTACAATCAATAACAAATACATACCAGAAAGCAATATTTTCACTATATACAGTAATCTGCACATATATTGTCTGCCTTTCAGTATCAGAAGTCTACTGTTGGCCTGGCCCATCCATCCTGTCCTCTGCATTTGGCAATAGATTTTCATCAACATCACTCATAACATAACAAATGTTATCTCTTGCTATACACCGAGGAAAACATCTCTTTGTGTGCCTTATCCAGCCCTGGATGTGTTCCACTGTTATGTCCATACACCCAGCGGCCATTGCATCTAGAAGTGACATCTGTTCATGTGGGTGGTGGTCCTAAACCTTCATATATACCTTCAGAAACTTCATATCAGTACCTGAGTTCCTTGACACCCTCAGAGTTCCTGTCAAATGGGACAGTGTACAACTGCTTCATCCTGATCTGATGTTTCTGTAGCACTCTTGTCTGCAATTATCCATCCATCCATCCATTATCTGAACCCGCTTATCCTGATCAGGGTCGCAGGGGGGCTGGAGCCTATCCCAGCATACATTGGGCGAAAGGCAGGAATACACCCTGGACAGGTCGCCAGTCTATCGCAGGGCACACACACCATTCACTCACACACTCATACCTATGGGCAATTTAGACTCTCCAATCAGCCTAACGTGCATGTCTTTGGACTGTGGGAGGAAACCGGAGTACCCGGAGGAAACCCACGCAGACACGGGGAGAACATGCAAACTCCGCACAGAGAGGCCCCGGCCGACGGGGATTCGAACCCAGGACCTCCTTGCTGTGAGGCGGCAGTGCTACCCACTGCACCATCCGTGCCGCCCGTCTGCAATTATGTTGTTACATATTTCTCTTAGCCTGATGCTGTTGTTGACAATGACCATCCCAACTATTGTATCCTACTGTTGAGGCGTAAACATTCTTCCCCTTCCCCCTGTGTGACTGTGTGAGGTAACCGCTGGGTCCTGTAGTGAGTCAAAGAGAAATGTGCACTGATACATCTGCTTTTTCTGGAGACTTCTCAAATCACAGTACTGCTGTAATATACACATCAATTGAACTCCTTCAGTCAGAATGCTGTAAATACTGTATAATACCTGTTGGTTTGCCTGAAAATGCTCACTATTGAAGCTACTGTGGATCTAGGCAAGTTTGGTTGAACCCTCAACCTGCTTCCCTCAGGGACAGACCATGATTTACCACATGATCAATGACTGTGGCACTGATTTCATCAGACACAACTGTTCTTGCTCTTCCGTGACCTCTTCTTCCTCTGATTCTGGCTGCATCCATTTTCCCCACCAAGGCTAAAGAATGCAAATGCCAATCCAAAGGTGACCCCTTTTGTATCTAAATGTCTGCAAAATTTGCTGTATTTGTACAAACTTTTGCTGGTAGTGAACACTGACTGAGAGAGGTATTCATGAATTTTGGAAGAAGTGGTGATTGAATGCCTTTAGTATGAAAGCAATGCAAAAATATCCACAGTTTAGTTCACATAGTCTAATGATATGGTGAATGTGTTAAGTGTTTTGAAAAAGTGGACATGGTATTGAGACAAGTGTGAAAACGATTGTAAAAAACTGTAAGAGTAAATCACTTTATCCAGAAATCTCAGAGGTGATGTTTGTTATACAGTTTGGTACAAATGCAACTGCTTATGCCAGACTGATCCTATAGAGGGTAGTCTTGCACAATGAAACAAAATCATTGCTGGAAGTTTATACATGACCTTAAAGGACTTATTTTGTGTTGGTAATAGATATGACCATAGACCCAGATGCAGAGCTGCAAGACCTGCTCTTCCAACCTCAGAATTAACTCACTTCAAAGATGTTCTTCTGGGTGGAAACAAAGATGATTCATTATTTTTGATCCTCTTGAAAATAATTGCTGTGGGACACTGTACAGGAACGTTGTGTTTGTTATTCCTTTTAAGTTGAAAAAAAAGTTCATCGTCCAAGAATCCAGAGAGGTGGAGCTTAAGTGGGAATATGGGTCTGCATATGTGTGTTTGGGTATTGACATACATGTAGGATACCAAGGCCAGTAGAGCAGCAGTCACAATGCTGGGATCCCTAATTCTCCTGTGGACCAGCTTCTGCATCCTCTTTGTCCTCTTCAGAATTCAGAGGCCCAAAAACTTCCCCCCTGGACCTCAGCCCATCCCGATATTCGGAAACCTGCTGCAGCTGAATCTGGGCAAACTTGTCAGAGATCTCAAGAAGGTATAGTAAAAAATTGCTTTCAATTACTGGTAGTGATTCTTATGTCAGCATTAGCATTTATGCTACAAAGTGTAGCCTAACTCAATACAACGTAGCCGACAGTATCATATTTTTGTCACCAGGTCGGCTATAACCGGACTACTTGCATGAATTAAACGCATTGCATAGTAGTGTATCTTGCGCGCATTTATATTTGTTAGGATATTTTAGCTGTGAAATGCACACCCACGAGACGTCCAGTCAGAATACCGTATTTTGCTAGATTATTTTTCAGTGCCGTGATATTTGGACAGTTGATATGCAGCTTTGAATGCCGCTACTCAAAATGTGATCGTGTGGCTAATAAGCGATATTAAAAATTAAATGGGCCATATGCCGTATGTCACGTCTTTAGATTTTACTTTTGATGAGCTGAGTTTATAATATTCAATTGAACAGCAGCTGTGTGAAATATTTTGAGAAAATATGAAAGACCATTCATTCCCTTCCAAAATGAATTGTACTTGACGTTCTCACTAAAGAATGAAATTTAAATTAGGCTTTGGAAATGGGACATGAGGAAAAAATACAGAGGACATGACCTTGGTGTCCTCAGTGGTAATTATGACCCTGGTTGTGCTTGAATGTATAATGTTGGGACATAACTGAACTGTTTGGCTGACAAGATAGTAGAAATGCACTGTCTTCAGCCAGCATTTCACATGTCTGTTTCACATATTCTCCCAGTTTTCCCTTTTATGAGACACAGACGGACCTTTTTAAGTTTTTTTTTTAATTAAGCAGATTATATTTACAAATGTCTTAATTCCCTATAATCTCAATGGCACAATTGCAGTGTGTTAAATTGGGAGTTTAAACATCAAGTTTAAAACCCAATACGGCATAGCTGCACCTTTTCCAGTTTCCAGTTCCAGTTTCTAGGGGACTAAACCTAAGGTCTGCGTGATGCATGACAAACATTATTTAGTTCATTAGTTTCAGGTAACAGTGAGGCCAACGCCCATCATGCCAAATAAGCAGTTGCCCAAATCCTAACAATCTATAGTGTGGAAAATATCTATTCACTTAAATACCATCCTCTAAAGCTGTCGGAGCGCTATGGGAAGGTCTACAGTATCTATCTTGGGAGGAAGCCAGCTGTGGTGCTCAACGGCCTGCAGGCAATGAAGGAAGCACTGGTCACTCAATCTGTGGAGTTTGCTGGACGACCTAAAGGCCTTATGATAAATCATCTATTGCAGAATAAAGGTAATAATAGCTACTGTACACCATTCAAAATCAGACCACACTCTTCACAAATTCCTCTCTAATTGGCAGTTGAAGCGCACAAACCCACATGTTTAAAAATCATGAAAATATTGTAATTCTGAAAGAACTGAATTAAAAAGAGTGTTACACCCTGTGACAAGAATTACAGACAAATTATTCACACTCAAAGTAGTAGATATCCAGGCTTCCAGTTTACAGATGCAAACAGCAGAAAGGAACACAGGCGCTAGGCACCAGTAATGAAATGAAATGAAAAAACAGGGAAATCGGGAAAGTGGACAGCTCATTTGAATGACCTAAAAAAAAAAAAATTGAGAATATAACAACATGGTGAAAGTAAATGACAACAGAAATAAAAAATAAGGCATTAAAAAAAGTATTCTTGCTATAATTCTGGCATCACTCAATATTTATTAACATTGTTTTAAGAACACCACTTCCGGTGGACTGGATGACTAACAACTTTGAATCTCTTAGGGGTTGCCTTGACTGATGGGCCCATGTGGAAGGCGCACCGGAGATTTGCCCTCACAACCCTACGGAACTTTGGCATGGGGAAACAATCCATGGAGGAGAGGATTCTGGGAGAGATTTCCTACATAGCCTCACATTTGGAAAAGAATGCTGGTAGCACTTAAACTCCTTTACACATCTGTTTCCTTTGTGGCCCTCTCAATTAATGTAGACCTTAGATTTCACCTGTGTGCCATGTTTTTTTAACCATAAACTATAAACCATAAACATATTTAGGAATGTGACTTCAGGAAAGGGCACTAATCTCTATTTTGCTGCCATTTCTGGAAGGTAACGCTACAGACCCCCAGACCCTGTTCCACAAGGCCACATTCAACATCATCTGTACTGTCCTGGTTGGGACTCGATTCAAACATGAAGATGAGTTTCTGCAGCTCAACATCCGCTGTATCAGAGAAACCACAAAGACCATCAATGGCCCCTGGGCCATGGTAAGTGTAGCAAACTCTGTCCAGACAGTAGAGAGTTGTTGTGAACTCACTTTGATGGGAGACAATTTGACCTCCTGTTATATTCATGAATATGTATCAGTGGTGGGTTGGAAAAGTCAGGAGGCAGAGTGAGGACATTTAACTAGGGGGGTCCGGGGGTATGCTCCCCCAGGAAGAACATTTTTGGTCTAATCACTGTAAAATGTTAATTTTGGTGAACTTTTCTAAAGGATACAACTTAATTTTGCCATTAGTTAGGCAGAAAAGGTAATACAGGCCAGATCATTAAAAGTAAAATAAAATGCAATTACTGTGCATGGCCACAAATAATAATAATAAGTTACATTGGCACTTCCAAAAAGGTCTTTTTTTTATGCTACATGTATGGTGCAGCCCATATGGTCAGAAAGACTATTGTAGTAATTTTGGCTATCTACTACAAGGACATTGGATTAGGAATGAAAACTGTCTGTCACCTTAATATTTACATCCACATCTGGTGAACCATGTAGCTTTAATGTTATTTTAATTTCTGTGACTTTAATGTTTTCCATTTTATGTATTCTTAATATATCTTTGTCACTATCCTTTTGTTCCTTATTCATATTTTTTGTATTTATTGTATCAAGTTTTTTAATTCTTTATTAATGAATTTAAATTCTTCTGCAGTAGTTAATGGGGATATCGATTTGGATAGGTGCTCTGCTGTACACGCAGTTTTGACACCATCACATAATGTTAGCCTGACCTGCGGCTGATCCAGGATCACACGCTTGTGCTCCGTCTCTGTTGGGGGATATCGGTATGGTCATAGATAGATAGATAGATAGATACTTTATTCATCCCGAGGGAAATTTTAGATCTACTTTAGATCATCCTGATCTACCACCAATCCAGGGGCACTATTAAAAATCAATGGCACAATGAATTCAACAAAAGAACCAGGAAATTTTGGCAGAAAATCTGGTTGTCTCTGCAAGAAGCTGATACTTGGTCGTAGGTAGATTTTCCAGCAGGACAATGACTCCAAACACACATCAAAATCCAAGGATATCAATGATCCTGAAAAGTTCTGCAGGGAGGAAAGGTCAAAAATCCCTCCAAATGTGTTCTCTAACCTTATCACGAATTATATGAAAAGACTCATCGCTGTCATCTTTATATGTATTACACCAATGGTGGCAATACGTTTTTTGGGGAAATGTTTTTTAAATTATGTTTAATACTTTTTTTGGGGTGGTGGCACGGATGGTTCAGTGGGTAGCACTGCCGCCTCACAGCAAGGAGGTCCTGGGTTCGAATCCCCGTCGGCTGGGGCCTCTCTGTGCGGAGTTTGCATGTTCTCCCCGTGTCTGCATGGGTTTCCTCCCACAGTCCAAAGACATGCAGGTTAGGCTGATTGGAGAGCCTAAATTGCCCATAGGTATGAGTGTGTGAGTGAATGGTGTGTGTGCCCTGCAATGGACTGGCGACCTGTCCAGGGTGTATTCCTGCCTTTCGCCCAATGTATGCTGAGATAGGCTCCAGCCCCCCTGCGACCCTGTTCAGGATAAGCGGGTTAAGATAATGGATGGATGGATGGACTTTTTTGGGGCAGATTCATCATGGGAGCCAATAATTCTGAAACCCACTGTATGACGAGCATAAATATACCTGCAAAACCTGTAATCTTCCACATTGCAGATTTATGATACTTTGCCGCTGATCAGGAACCTCCCCCTGCCCTTCCAGAAGGCTTTTCAAAACATGAACATGATCAGAAAGTCGCTGGCAGACCAGGTGTCCCAACACAAGGAGTCTCGGGTCCCAGGAGAGCCACGAGACCTAACTGACTGCTACCTAGACGAAATGGAAAAGGTACCGTAGTACATGTTTAACCACCATGCTCTCTGCATCCACATCCATACGACCCTCAGTCCGAACTCAAGTCAGTTTTCTCCTACGCAGTAAATAGGGATTCTTTTAGATTAGATTAGTTCGCACTCACGTTTTGTTTCAGTGGGTAGTTCGCCAGGGAGTCTCTCCCGTTTTCTGTTATATTCCTCGCCTATTTTAGTGGTTATCCAACTTATCGTTGGTAACTTTGTGATCCCTTCCCGGTCGCTCTTGGTCTCCCGCCCCTGCTCCCTTACACCATAGTACATGTTTAAGCACCATGCTCGCTGTGTCCACATATAGTCCAAACCTTGATTTGCCTTGGACAGTAAACAGGGATTCTTCAACTTTGGAGCAGGTATCAGTTTTAGCACATTGTAACCTGTTCTAAATAATGACACTCAGTGATGATGTTTCATATTTACCAATGGATCTCTCTCCTTGCTGTCTTCATTGCTATCTCTGTCAGAGGGGAGATGATGGCTCCTCCTTCAGTGAAAATCAGCTGGTCTTTTATCTGCTGGACCTCTTCTTTGCTGGAACAGACACAACCTCCAACACACTCCTCACAGCCTTCTTGTACCTCATGACTCACCCAGATGTTCAGGGTGAGTTATCAGTTGTGTTTCTATGGCTGCCTCAGCATGAGACTGAAATGCACACAGTTGCAACAGTCTTCAAGGTGGAGAACAGCATCTCCCAGCTCAATGATGTGTGCCATCTCTCCCTGCGGTCTTCAGAGAGGTGTCAGAAGGAGATCGATAAGGTGCTTGGGGAGAAGATGCAGGTCTCTTTTGTGGACAGGCACAGGATGCCCTACACACAGGCTGTGATCCATGAGGTTCAGCGAGTCGCCGACACGGTGCCTCTCGCCGCATTCCACGCCACCACCAAAGACACACGGCTGATGGGCTACGATATCCCCAAGGTGAGGCCACAGAGCATCCTTTACTAGACCCAATGGTAGCTCAGATGGAAGCACAGAACAGCCACTGAAACCAACAATACTACTGTCAGCAAACTACTACAGCTTTCCTCTTTAATTTATAGCTCCCACTTTTCCATATCTCCCTCTATGTCTCCTTCCCCCTCATCCCTCCATCTTGTCTTCCCTGCCTGTTCTGGTGTCAGGGAACCATCATCATCCCCAACCTCTCCTCAGTACTGAGTGAAGAAACCCAGTGGAAGTTTCCTCATGAGTTCAACCCCTCCAACTTCCTAAACGATGAGGGGGAGTTTGTGAAGCCAGAGGCCTTCATGCCCTTCTCTGCAGGTAAGAATCTGAAGTAGTGCCGGTCCTTCTTTCAGGAAAATTCTGAAAAGTATATGCAGGGAAGGTGCCTAATCCATGGAAAATAACATATAGTGATGAGGGTTAAGGACTCTGGTCCTTTCTCCAAAACCAATCAGTTTTTTCTCCCTTGATTGAATACATTGCTCCGAGAAGATTTTTTCGAAATTACTTCTGCACCTGTATTTATATGTGCAAACATTAATTTACTTTTGACAATGTCCTTTTAACAACGGGCTGTGTATTATCATTGTTTTTCCTGATGAATTTTGTGCTGATAAAATATGATTTGGTGGTGT